>NC_089744.1:17335000-17412500 GCF_040412425.1 Macrobrachium rosenbergii
TGATTCCTTGATCTCAATTTATATTCCGCAGAGTACGAAAGATATTAAAGTTGTTACGTGCCGTAGGGCAATCTCAGACTTACAGAGCTATAAATCTACCTTCATTGTTGTTGCTTAGCAACTTAAAACCAAGAAGATAGAAATGTTGAGGCAGGCTGTCTTGCAAGCACTTTTCTGACACATCATCTTGCATCATGCAACCAGATTTTACACACGTATCTAATATTAGGAATAAAGTCATCTTTCCACCAGTACGAGAACTTGTCCTTGTCCAAAAGGACACGTAGAATAAATACTGAATAGTACAATATGTTCAATAATGTCTCGATTTTGTAGAAGTTAAGCCTCATCCCATACTAACTACACGATTCTTTCGTTCATTCCACTCTGCAAGTACGTATTTAAAGGTAGCAAATATTATGGAAAAAAATAATAAATGTTACACCAGTAAGGGGGCCGGGCAATGACTGTTTCCGGTCAGAGCTACTACTAAACATTAAGCTTTCACCTGACCATGGTAAATAAAATGGTTACCAATTGTAACAAGATATACAACTGGTACCTAATAACAAAGAATGAAAAAATTAACCTAATTCCAAAACATATTTTCTTCAAGTATTGTATTCACATCAGACAGAAGTTGTTTATTGTGGAAACGTGGAGCCGTAAGACAAATTGCTGTAAGCTTTACATTTGCTGTAGCTATTATAATGACAAAAGAATGAATACCTTTACACTGAGTCTTAAAGATTCTGCCTTTATTTTATCTGTATTATACTTACCAGGTAAATAAAGCAGGAATTATTAGAATTAAGATATTGCATTGGTAGCTTTTGTAACTGTCTGTTCTGATCAAGTTCAGGTGTCTACCTGCCCCGTTGTGGCTATATAAGGTTTGATATATTCACCTCTGCTTTCTAAAAACAAAATGCTTTCAATCTGTTCTGAGAAACGGTACTGATACCCGGAAAGATAGAACGCCTAGTACAGTATTATTGGAGAAATATCAGTGACATTATTGGTATTTCACCTGTAGTCTTGAAACAGCGTCCCAGAAATACGGTAGGGCGGGTTCCTCAATGATTTGCTACGAGAAGAAGCCTACGTGTAGGTCAAAAAAGGTCTCAGCTTCATCATTTTAGATTGACAGGAGGCTTGAGAACATCGACAGCAAGAGAAACTTTCCTTTATATTCAGAGGTCAAAGGTCTGATCGGACTGGTCCCAGTAAGAGAAAATTATTATTATGAATAAGAAAAGTGGGCCTTTCGGTTTTAGATTAGTAAACACGAGACTACTGAAGTCGAAAAGGGGCCTTCTGAGTGTACTGACTGCGTACTTTCATCTGTCAAAACGAAAAGACATGAATCCTTATCATCTAGAGCCTTCTAGATTATTATCAACATATACAATTTACTGTCTATTTTCCATCTTGCAACAATCATAATTTTTTTGCTTGTGTTTTCTTTATTAGAACAAACAATGTCTTTGGTATCACAGTTCCTAAAAACAAAGTGCCATAGCATCATAAGAGATTTTAATGGCCTAGAGAGGAAAAAGACTTTAGACAAGATCAGGTATGCCCCTTTATATGTGTGTACAAACAGAAGAGCCACAGACTCCTTGAGTCCCAATAGCCATCTCAAGAATGCAGGCAAGAAAACCGCCCTTTATTCCCATAAAATACATAAAAATTGCCCTCTAAATGAACTGAAATGATCACTGGCAATCAAGGAAAAAGGTGGAGGAAAAAAGGGACATAAAAAGAGCGAAAAAAGGGAGAGATAGACAAGAGTTTCCATGATGAATGACACCAAACGTGACGCCTCCATATGCAAAAGAGACTTTGTGCCATTTTGTGGTACAGTTCGCGCACTTTCCGACACCATAAAATATGATCATGTAATCTCCTTAGAGAAAACGATTCTCACATTGCAATATATATATATATATACACACATATAAATATTTACAGCTTTTACGGAGGTGGCATAATATGAAAACAACACATACAATAAATGCTGTGAAACAGAGGCAAAGAAATGACACCATGTTAAAAAGCAAAAACTGAAAAAAATATAAAAAAAAATATATTGTGAATTTTATGAATTACAAAAAGTGGTGTTGAAATAAGGGGGAAACGAAAAATTTAACACTTTCGAGCATTTTTTGACCGAACGGAGCGCAACCATTTCTCCAGGAAAGTGGACGGATGATAGGCAGATGTGTCGCAACAGGAAGCAAAAACTGCTTTGACTTATTCATTTATCAATGGGAAAATGACAAGAGCAGTAACTTAATTCACGAGAAATTAAACCGACGTTTATCCGTGACAGACACTGCGAAGGGAATCTTATTAACCAAGACTTTGATGAAACATTAGCCGTCGAGGTGACAGTGTGACCTGCAATGACATCGTTTGGTGATGAGTTTCGGGACTGACGTTTACGTGAAACATTAAATAAAGAAAATATCTAATACGGCGTGCAGAGGTATATAGTACGTGAAATCTGTATCACAGACACAAGGGCTAATCGAAGTACCTCAAACGTTCCGTATACAGCCCGTAGGTCAAACGAAGGCGCAGAGAGGGGACTATCTTAAATGCAAAGCCACTACTGATTTACGGAGAACGTACAGAGAGAGAGAGAGAGAGAGAGAGAGAGAGAGAGAGAGAGAGAGAGAGAGAGAGAGAGAGATTTGACGGAAAGATGGCCACGGTCTCTCAGGAGGTGTTGGAGCAAGAGATAATGAGGGTCGGAGGTGGGTGAACTGGGCCCTGGGTGATCTTTCTACTCTTTAAACTCTGACGCTTATCTCCAACTAAGAAGGGGGAATGAATCCACGATGACGCACTGAGGAATAAATGAAATCGCCAGGGGGAAAAACCGCATCATTTTTCAAGAGCCATGAAGCCGTTAGAGGTTTTTGCCCTTAGAAAAACAAAGCCGACAAACCTAAGTTCGCGAGGTTTTTTTTTTTATGCGGAACTCCTATGATCGTCATCCAAGGGAATGAATGGATTATTTGCTGATTTCTTTTACCTTTTTATGAGGTCGCAAAAAATCTCATTGACATTGAGCTGAAAAGACGAAAATGGAATATCGAAGAAAAATTTCGTCATTTAGACCCATTACTAGATGAGTCTTTGCTCACTGCTTCAAAAGTTAATGTTGAGTGGTGATTGAGAAAACTGAAAATCTCATAAGTCCAATTTGGATCACAGTATTTTCAAGAAAATTATTAAAGCATACAAACCCATTATTAAAGAAGACTGAAAGATAATAAAAAAATCAACAAATTAATTCCTGCTAATGAAGTTAAATTATAAGTACAGAACAAACTAGAATAATCGAGAAGTACCGTTGATAAGTATCGCCTCCACAGACCGTAGAGAGAGGAAAACAAAAGAAATATCAGCTCCGAAATCTGTAACGCCATAATAGTAATCACGCATTCATAGGGCGTCAAACACTTCAAAAAGAATGAAGAGGAAAGGGGAAAAATTGCTCGAAGTATGATGGTTAAAAACCGTCGCCTGACAGGTGGAGCGACGCCTGAGTGATGTGTTTTAATTCCTCTTAATGATCGTCGGGTTGGGCACCGAATCAGACCGGGGAGGGGCGACAGGCACGAGGCACGATCATCCTTCCCTTGCATTTTCGATCATTCCTGTGGCACTGCCAACGTAGGGAGTTTTAAATGCAACTGAAAGATGACGATAGTTTTCAATTCTTCAATTACTCGCTATCATTTATGCAAGCCTGGCCGATGGCCTCGTTCCCGCGAGGAGGCAGGGAGAGGGACAGGCAGATTTGACCCCTCTTCACCTGCAAATATCACAGGATATTGACCGAAGCTGCCAATATCACTCAGTCTTTTCACCCCTCGCCTTTTCCTACACTTTATTTATGATTCGGGATATTGGAAAAATCTCCCTTATTACCAAACAGGATGCGGTGTGTGTCAGTCTCTCAAAAGCTTTAATTTATTCAAGCTCATTGAATAGTTATTCCATAGGAAAATTTCTTCAGAAGAACAGTAAGTCTCAGAATTTATTATGTAATAATAAACCAAAGAAAAGAGCAGTGAATCACGTGTATATTGTACACTAATAAAAAAAAAAAGCGAATTAGAAAGTTATTGTACATTCCCATATAAGGATTATTCCATGTGGCACAAAAATAACCACTGAGCTACAGACTATTCGCCATTGTGATTATGCAATAAAGGGTTCAACTTCCACAAGAAAAGATTGCTCCTAATGTTTTAGTGCTAATAAACTGAGGCTGATGTTGACCTACGAATAACGCTGGGCACCAGAAGGATAACGTATACGGGTCCAGACCAATTGACGCATCAGCAATGCTTACACTGAAAAACTTCATATTTTTGGACTGAATTCATAACCCCTTTAACACTTAATTTTTGGAACCTGTCCAGCATCGACCTTCTCATTTACAGAATAATCGTTTTATCTATTACGAATATTACGCAACTGATAAAATAAGCAGAAATATTAAGGGTAACGCATAATTAGGAACTGGTCTCGATAAGGAGGAGGACGTTATGAAGCAAGTGCACACACGAACGCGCATTTCCTCTAAGAATAAATATGTAATGAACCCAAAGAAGTTCTTAATGGGAAAAAAGTTACGGATGGAGAGTACCGGAATATCTCAGAATTTCCCTTCGTCATTTAGAGCCTTAACAGTTTCCTCCGCAGTAACTTGTTGAGTTTGTGATGTGATGATGATATTTGTGTATTCATGAATGCTAAAACTCACTGAAAAAAAAAATAAATTTATCTATATATATATATATATATATATATATATATATATATATATATATATATATATATATATATATATATATATATATATATATATATATATATTAAAAAACGACAGTCCCGATATTTCCAATATTGTATTTCATCAACGGAATTCCAGTTCCATCAAGTCAGTCTGGTTTGTCCTTCTCCTGATGATTTTGAAGAAGTTTTAAATTTTGTGTTTAGCAAAAACAACTCTTTTACATAATGAAAATTTTCCATGAATCTGACATTTCTGCACAGCTTCAGATACTCCCAGTCAATCAGTCTGATACTTGTGGAGGGCCCGTTATCTGATGCACGAACATTTAAAAGGAATATTTCTAATATTTAAAGCAGAGACGTGCTCTGTGAGTACTAATATCATGACACTAAGAACACAGACAAATACATGAATAATTAAAGATAGATGAACTTCTACAATATCTATCAACAGAACAATTTTGACATTAACTCACTATTTTTGGAATGTCCTAAAGAATTTTTTTAACCACCCAGCAGAGAGAGATGATGATAAAATTTTCAAAGAGAATAAGTAGTGTATGGTGAAGACATGTTAACAACCAAATTACAATAGTCACATTATTTCCTATGACATATTTTCCATCATCTAGGAAAAAATTATGTGAAAAGCTTTATTTTCGCTTGGATTTTAGCATCAAATGTCAGGAAATGAATTGATGAAATAGATTGTGAACCTCCCAGTAAATTGAAAGCTCCATAAACCTTGAAACTTTCCGTATTATGCCATTACAATTCAGCTACCCGCTTGTTGAGGCAGAAGGAAATTTAGAATGACAACACTGACTGCCGAGGTAAACCTATAGTCCTATGCCGCCTCAAGGAAAGCAGCGTTGCATACAGATATATCAGTAGGGCTATTCTGGCACATACAGTAAGACTATCCATACGCATATATAGACATCGTCTTGGTAAAGGAAAAGTAGGTTCTTCTTCTGAAGAAGTTATTACAATAAAAAATAATTATAAAGTAAAGCACTAACGCAATAAAACCTATGAATTATCTTAGTACATTACGAATGAGGTAAACTAAAGTTATTAAAACCACACATTTAGTTATGAAGTATAGCACTAACACAATGGCACCTACGAATCTCCTTTATTAGCTTTAAATGAGGTAAACTAGTCTTGAATCTGTAATTGGAAAATAATGATTCTAGGGTATTTTCCCCTGTGAGACAAAAAAAAAAAAAAATTGAAAAAGACAACGGCTTATCTTATAAAGAAATAATATTGCAACCAGATAATGAACATACTCAACCGTACTTAGAAAGTTCTTTTCCCCTATAAACCTCTGAGCTCGAGTCCCAAAGCTCTTATTCCTACTTTAACACTTTTCAGCAAGCCTAAAACCATCCGTGATCTCACAGACTTCTATGGTCAGTAGTACGCGTTTGAAGAAGGACGATCAGCGCCATCTCCTGTCATCCCCTACACATTCTTGGTCAGCTGCTCTTAAAGAGCTAAAGGAAATTTAGGTAATTTTATCATCGCCTGATATTTTAAGGACTTTTATAGTGTTTAACCTAAATCCCAGTTTGCTAAACTTCCTTCATTTAACTTAATTTTTTCTCCTGTTAATTAATTGCTTGTTTCTCTACATCACTGGCCAATTTCTCTCCTTCACATTTTTTCGTCATATTATCTAGGAACGTATCTAAACTCTCTGGTGCAAACATTTCAAATTTAGATTCTGTGCTGCACAAGTCTTTCTTTTTGAAAGCTAATTATCTATCTTTTTCCTATAATTATGTGCAACCTGAGGGATGAAAACTTGCCCAATATATCCGAACGAGGTAGGTAAATCTTGTTCATAACTTTTTTCATAGGGTAGTTGTCCTTCCGTCACCTTACCTAGTTGTCAGTCTACCTTTTTAATGCGAAAGAAATTAAAATCTATCATTATTTTGCATTTAGAAAAACTAGTAGCATGTCTAGATTAACTATGTCTTATGGCCTAGCGTTGTGTATGTGTGTGTGTGTGTGTGTGTGTGTGTGTGTGTGTGTGTGATATATATATATATATATATATATATATATTTATATATATATATATATTGTGTGTGTGTGTGTGTGTATGTATATATATATATATATATATATATATATATATATATATATATATATATATATATATATATATATATATATGTATATGTGTATATATATATATATATATATATATATATATATATATATATATATATATATATATATATATATATATATATTATTATGGATTAGCAGGGGGTGACTGCATTTTTACTTTACTAATCTTAACCTTACAAAAACCATGATATGGAACAGGCAGGAATTTGCCAGAAAGCCTCCAGCCCATGGGTATCTCCCCTTCACATGGTGCCTACAGCAGATAGTACCAGCCCATGGCGGCCATGCGGCGACTACTAGCACCTTAATGTTAAAGTAGTACCAGACAGCCTAATATCATGGACATACCTAATCAGCTTGAAGGAGCATGAATATTCACAAAAATTGATCTTCTGAAGGGATACTACCAAGTCCCAGGTAGCAAAAGAGGACGTAGAAAAGACAGTAATCATCACTCCCTTCGGGACATATACTTTTAATTACGACTGTTTCAGCCTCTGAAAAGCAAGGGGCTAGTTTTCAATGGCTTATGGAATACATTCTCAGAGAATTACCTTGCTGTGTTGTTTACATCGATGATATTCTTATTTTCAGCCCCAACTATAAACAACACATTAAGGACATAAAACAAGTCTTCAAGAAACTCAACGAAAACGGACAAGATAAATGTGCATGGGAAGAAAATACAGTAGAATTTCTTGGTCATCAAATAAGCACTGAAGGAGCTAAACCTCTCCCGACGAAGGTCCAAGCCGTTACCAAGTTCTCAAGGCCAAGAAACATTAAGTCACTTTAAGAGTTTAGTGGCATGATCAATTATTACCACCATTTTATACCCAACTTGGCTAAAATCATGTCCCATTTGTGCAAGTGTTAAAAGGAAAACTCAAATCATTGTGCTGGACTGATAAGCAAGAAACGGATTTTTAAGAAGCCAAACAAGCCCTTGGTTATGATGCGGCACTAATGTTTCCTCTCTCCCATAGGTCCCTTACACTGACCACAGATGCAAGTAGCACAGCGATGGGCGCGGCACCTGAGCAGAAATGATACAGATGATGGTCATCACCCGTTAGCATTCTTCAGAAAAAGCTATCTTCAGTGGAACAGAAATACTCCAAGTTTGAAAGACAGCTGCTGACAGTCCACAGCACCATCCAACATTTCAAGCATATGCTCGAGGGATGGCAATTTGTGGTGCAAACAGACCATCAACCCTTGGTCCACGCCTTCACAAAAAAGACAGATCGCTGGTCGGCATGCCAACAGTGACAACTATCAGCAATCTCCTAGTTTTCATGCATGATCAGGTACCTGAAGGGTTCCTCCAACAATGTTACAGATGCCCTTTCCAGGAACACCGTTAATGCCATCCAGATCAGGGCATCACATCCCGAGATTGCAGCAGCCAAGAAGGATGATGTGGACCTACAGTGACTCCAGCTGGAAAGTCCCACCCTCTAGTGGAGGGATTTCTCCATAAATGATGAAGAAACGACCAATGTCTGCGAAACAAGTACCAGACACCCTCACCCCTATCTACTGCTCACCTTGAGGAGAAAGGCTTTCAGTCTTGCCCATGATCTGTCACACCCATCTCTCCACCTCTCCACCACCTGTATCCTGATAGAACGATAAATTTGGTTGGCAATGAAGATGGACATTAAGAAATGGGCTTGCAAATGTCATCTCTGCCAAAAGTCCAAGGTCATGAGGCACACAGAATCTGTGATAGAAGAATTCTGAACAACTAACAGCTGCCCCGCCCATATTCACGTCGACATTGTGGGCCCCTAACCCCCTCCAAGGGGTACAGATACCTCTTCACCATCTTCGACTGAAATACCGGATGGCCTGAGGCAACACCTGTCAAACAGCACACTGCGGAAAGTTGCACGAAAGCTCTAACCAAATGAGTTAGCCGAAATGGAGTCCCTCAGTACATCAAAGATAGGGGCTAATTTTACCTGGCCATATGGAGCTCCTTCGCCACAGCCTCTGGACAAAAATAAACCATACAACGGCCTAACAACCCAAAAGCCAATGGTATGGTTGAGTGGTTCCATCACTCCATTAAAGCAGGGCTCACAGCCTAATGTCAAGATGGGAGGAGGAGACAGGAGTTGCCATGGATTTTATTAGGACTGAGAACAGCCCCATATCCAACGCTGAACGCTTCGTCGGCTGAGGCACTGTACAGACAATCATTAGCAATACCCGCAGACATATTTCAAGACCCAAATGAACCCACCACTACCTCTGATGTCCGTAGAGCGGTAGAAAAAGTCATGCCAGCAAGGAAAACGGATGTCACAGCTAAGAAATCCTGCGTCCCTGCAGAACTCGAGCGTACAAAATATGGGTTTGTCAGGATAGATACACACCAACCTAACCTCTCCCACTTACTCGGGACCTCACCGCATCTTGCAACACAACCATAAGTGCTACGAGATGTCATTGGATGGAAGAACTACCTGGATCTCGGTAGACAGACTGAAGCCAGCACACATTCCGGAGGATAATTCATTTCCCTGAGTCCTTTGTGGTGGGGGGAGTTCTGTAAGGCGTTCCGACAGACCCTCCAGGCGATCACCATCCAAAACAACAAAACACGACCCCCAATAGGACGTTGGGCTTCCCCAGAAAACACAAATGGATGACTGAGGGCTGAATCAGTGGTTTTTATGTATTTTCAGGAACTACAGTATTTTATTTTGTAAAACGAAAATCAACCATGAATGTAAAACATGTCAAGCTTTTGAGTCATATGTGTGAGAAAACTGTTTTCATGTTGGACAAAGAATTATTAGGAATTTTTCAGGTGTGAGAAAACACAACTGTTCATAAAATTATGCCCTTCTTGTTCCAATGTCCTACAATACTTTTCGGCTCACGGAAACCAATGTCTTGTCAGATTTCTGTGATGATAAATCAGTTAGTGGTTGACCATGTCTCCGTCTACACTCGCATACTAATATATACCGTGTAGTATTTATATATATATATATATATATATATATATATATATATATATATATATGTATATATATATATATATATATATATATATATATATATATATATATATATATATACAGAAGTTTTCATCACATCACCGTGATTCATATACAAGCATTAAGCTACAAACGTTTGTAGCTTAATGCTTGTATATGAATCACGGTGATGTGATAAAAACTTCATAATATGGCTGCGTGTGACAAACGCATTACACGGTCAATATGGCAGAGGTGGGTGGATATCGTCTCCAAACACAAACACCTGAGTTCGACGGGTGATTTGTATATGGAGCCGATATCCACTTATACCTCTCTTGTGGCCGCGCGGGTTAATGCGTCCCTGTAGTCCTGAGTTCCTGTCCTTCGCTGGTTCGAGCCCACGGGACGGCGTACTTATTATCAACTAAAAAATTCCCCTTCGGTAACATATATGAAAATATATTATTCCCGAGGTAGAACGAACTGGATATTAAAGGACGTTTGTAGCTTAATGCTTTTATATATATATATATATATATATATATATATATATATATATATATATATATATATATATATATATATATATATATATATATATATATATATATATACATATATATATATATATATATATATATATATATATATATATATATATATATATATATATATATATATATATATATATATATATATATATATATATATATATATATATATATACACACACAAGAGCTTCATCATTGCATAAAAGCATAAGGGAATTTTCTAACTCTTTCCAGAAATGACAATTGCGGAGCAGATCCTCAGACGGTCAGGGGACATGAAAGTACAAGGAAAAGTTCTAATATTCTCAGCAAAAACTCATTCACTCATTCACTTGTTTGGAGCTACAGACTTTAAGTTGTCTTGTCAGTGTATAGCACCGAACGATTACATATCTTTATAAATTATATACATATACATATGGAGGAAGGGAGACAGAAAGACAGACATGCAAGAACTCAACAAACTTAACAAGAGTGATAGTATCATACTTTAACGAGAAATATTCACTCCCACCTGCAATTACAACAAGCTTCAACGAAACGATCTTGTTCCAAAAATTCATTAATTACACCCAAGGGAGGCAGCAGGAATTGAGAAATTCATAATTGCACACTGAAAATAAGTTATACTTGTACTTGTGTCAAACGATGAGTTACATTACTGCAGTTTTCTTTTCGGATTTATTGTCACTTAACGGCAGAGAGAGAGAGGGAGATAGATTGAGAGAGAGAGAGAGAGAGAGAGAGACTCCAACATACCCTGCAGAGAAGCCAAAGCAAATAAAATGTTTTCATGGCGCAGCTTCGCTCATAAACAACAGGCAGAACCAATTGAGTTTTAAGAAAAGACAAAGGCCATCAGAAACGAATTCAGCCAGAGCCCAAGACGCCAACAAATCAAGACTGGGTAGGCGGGAAGGCATCCATCTTGGGTTACGCCGTATGTATGAGGTGTTACTCCGATAATTTCCCAAGCGTACGGCGGCGCTACTTGGTGAGGAGGGGGGGGGAGGCCATATGGGGACCAGAAAGAGAGACTTCTTCAAGGAAACGGATGAGGAGAAAAATGGGGAAGGAGTGAAAGAGGGGAGATGGTGAGGGGAGTTGAATGGAAGGAAGTGGGGGAGAAAAAGTGTTGAGGGTGAGGAGAAAAGAACCCGTCGTTAAGGGAAAGGAGGGGAGATGGAAGCTACGGTAAATAAACTAGAAATGAGGAAGACAAAAAAATTTTGAAATTATGTTGTGAAAGGATACGTAGAAGCAAAGAATATACTGCACAGCGTGAAACTTTGCCATTACAAGGTCAGTCTTCCGAATGATACTATTTGGAGAGAAAGTGCTATAAAGTCTACTTGATATATCAACTAGAAACGTCTGTTGTAAGTGGCGGAAAGGAAGATGTCATTACAAAACAAATAAACGACAGGGCCAAGAAAATTAATGACACACGTAGCACCATAAAAGAGATGGTTGAATTCACAGGCTTAAAAAAGACAATTACCTTCGTCAAAATTCATCAGTAATTAAAAAAAAATATGAAAAAGTTGAAAAATAAAGATGAAAGTCCATCAGTGCATCCTAATGAAAGTGGAAGACAAGCGACCTATGATAAATAAATCTATATGGGGTTTTTCTAATATATCGTTAAGAGGTGCTGAATACTATTTAGCAATGAAGGATAAAAATTCATCTCTTGATGGCTTTAATTGTTGCTCAGACTATCATGAATAAATAACAGAATAAAAAAAATATCTGAACAGGACCTGTAAGAAAGCTAATGGATTTTCATTCTACTAAAAACCACTTTCACTTATAATGTATTACTGTACATCATAGTCCTATTTTATATTTCTAGAAATGATAATTTGAGATAACCATATTCTCATTTAGTAAATTTACCGAGAGAATGAACTGGCTTTACAAAAGCTGAGGTTAACCTAGCGAGACAAACAGTAGCTAAGTTAACGTCCATCTCCGTGGTAAACCGTTAATTTTGTCATTAAAATTACGCCGCCCGCCCAGTCTTTGCTCCGTTTCCGGTTTGGTAGTCTGGGAGACACAGGCCTTCTGTGAATTTTACGCGAGCCCCTCTGACCGGATTTGTCTGCATTCCACAGTGATAAGACACAAGGTGTCACCGTAAGTACTGGAGTAAGTAAACCTGCATGGCTAATATTCCTTATCCTTTTCTACATTCACAAAACAAGTGATCTAACACAGTGTGAATTTTCAA
Organism: Macrobrachium rosenbergii; assembly: GCF_040412425.1. Lineage (NCBI taxonomy): Eukaryota > Metazoa > Arthropoda > Malacostraca > Decapoda > Palaemonidae > Macrobrachium > Macrobrachium rosenbergii. The sequence continues at coordinate 17,347,747 of NC_089744.1, forward strand.
ATGCAAACATGGAAAGAAAAGAAAATTCACACAATAAATTCGAACATTATTAGGCAGGAAATATATATATATATATATATATATATATATATATATATATATATATATACATATATATATATATACATATAAATAACAACAATTACAATAATCAATTTCAACTGAAAGCATAAACGGTAGCTAGATTTCAATGCCGGAGAAAAAAAAATCCCAACTAAATTTCATCTCAAATAAAAGGCATAATAAATAAACTTCCTATGGCGGGGAGACCTTTTTTCCTTAGCGAGGCATATTTCATAATTAGCTGTGACAGAAGTCGAAATTAAAACCGGAATGGTACTCTCAGCTTCATCAGCACTGGGAGAATTAAATCGAAAGAGAAAGCAACGAAAGGAAGAAAAAGTGGAGAGAGATGGGTACCCAAACTTTATTTTGAACGAGAAGAGTTAAGTGGTTAATTGATAATAATAATAATAATAATAATAATAATAATAATAATAATAATAATAATAATAATATTATTATTATTATTATTATTATTATTATTATTATTATTATTATTATTAAAACAGATACCATTTTTGTATACTCATAGAGCTGTTGGTACCGAGTAAACAGGCAATGCAGTAATGGCATTAAATAAAAATAAGTCAATATAACAACCTTGAATATATTGTCGGTGAAATAACAGAAATAATTCACATCATATTAAACGCATAAGGTACTTTGATTTTTTGGGGGTGTCTTTTGGGGGGGTGTAGTCTTGTGGTGCTGTTGAGCCAAAAATTATATTAAATGGCACTCACGCCTTCACAAAGGCCATATAGATGCTGCCTTAAACGGGTATTTTTATTATTTCCAGTACTGGACTTGTGTGCAGCTAGCAGTGCAGTACACTTCAGATAATCTGATGCGTATATATAATTATAATTTTAATTGTTATGTTTCGAAGCTACCTGCTAGTTTTCCATAAGCACTGCCAAAGTATCTTACGTCACAGACCTAGCTTACTCCAAGAAACAAAAATGGATTCGGCCTAATCAAGATATTAAAAGAAAACTTCGTTAAATAATATAATCTGCTACGTAATTTAATCAATGTGTTGATTTCATTTGCATTGCTGAGAATTGGGGGAAGATACTGAGAGTCCTTCATCATTCTTCCAGCGGAAACGACGGTGTTTATCTTTGGTTGCAAGACGACGAACATGCCCGTCCTTGGGAGACGAGGTGCCAAAGCTTGCCAGAAAATGTATCCACGTGACAAAGCCTTTTGTTGTAACTACTAGCTGCAACTACTAGCTGGAGTTAATGCAAGGGAAAACTACAGTCTTAAGATCTCTGCCTTCAAGAGGAAATGAAAATAACTACAGGCTGAAATGCTTTTGATATTTCCCCAAAATGTTCGAGATTAGTAAAGAGCGGATCTAGAAACTGCAACAATACAGAGAGCTGGAATCCGCAATTTCTGACGTAAAAGCGGTGCTTTGTAACGGAACTTACAAATATCACATCACAAATAGAATGCTGTAAGAACGCACACTTTATTACAAAAGTGCAAACACAAATAAAACAGGAAACGAAATAAAAGAATAAATTAATGCATTTTCGAAAAAGTAATTTCTATACAAAAAAAAAATTATTTTGCAAAGTGTGCAATTCCTCATGAGAGGAAATATTAGAGTTTATGTTTGCACAACAGACGTAATATTTCAGAAGCGTCTTTATGTAAGTAATCTGAAAACACTTGAGGGTAAATCCCAGCGGAGACGAATACTTATTCGAGAGGAAGAAGCAGAAATTATACAACATAAAATACCTCAGTACGCTTACTTTTACAAATGGTCGCATGAAAAATTGATAAAACTTAACATCGAAACCACCTAAATACAAAAGCCTTCAGTATTTTATTCCACTGTTACAAAGTGAGCAGTGAATTCTCAAAATCGGAATTCTCTCCGAAATTTCTTTTTTAATGTTACATTTGCACCCCACAGCACCTCCAGAGGCGCAGTATTCGCGCGAGTTTTTCTTCTACAGTAAGTGAGTAAGTAGTCTTATGGCCTAGCGTTGTATAAATAAATAAATAAATATATATATATATATATATATATATATATATATATATATATATATATATATATATATATATGTGTATGTGTGTGTGTGTGTGTGTGTGTGTGTGTGTATGCCTGTGTTTATATATTCCACACACACACACACACACACACACACACACACACATATATATATATATATATATATATATATATATATATATATATATATATATATATAATATATATATATATACTTCTTCGTTTTAACGTGCTTTTTTCCCATTTTTATATTGGGTAAGCACGATGCCTTCTTTTGAAGGACTTTGATTTGGCGGTGGGGTAGGCCGTAGCCTCGATCGGCTGCCCTGCCTGACATCGCTTAGACCCCAGTAACGAATGTGTATTACCAGGGGGTGACTTCATTTTTACTTTACTAATCTTAGCCTTACGAAACCCCCTCATAAGACCACAAACAGAATGACTGAAAGAATTAAGAATTGGAAGGTCGCCAAGTAAGAATATGTTTCTTATCGATGGTTTACTTTACACACACAACATGGTAAATTTAACGGTGGGAACGATGGACAAATCTAACTAAACTAAACAGATGGAAAAAAAGAGTGCAACAGCAATTCACTGAGTGGATAAATAACGCATCTGTTGTACATGTAAATGGCCACTGCAAGTGGTCCATGAGCCAACTGGCAATGCAATCAGCCTCAGTACAGGTGGATTCTTGAGGCACTCGGGAACACAGAGGAACGGTTACATTGATAAAACTCCTGGAATTGAAATAACTCCAAATAAGACTACTGATGAAGTACCAGTTCTCTAAAAATGAGTTAATGCACAAACTGGAGGGCACTTAAGTGTGAAAAATATTTAAGTCAGCTTGCAACTTGATCTCTGTTTCTGTAGCCTTGCATCGCATGTTCCGTTTCTTACAACAACTACTCTAGGACTGCAAACTTCAGGACAAATCTGAACTAATCTGAACAATACAATGCACTGCCTTTTGAGTCTTCATGTCATCTGACCTTATTAATTCTATTGATGAGATCTGCTAAGCCTGGAGGAAAAAAAAAATTACAGAATTGGTTTTCCTCATCTGAGTCCAGTGCAAATATCATCTTACATTTCATGTTTTCGCACAGCAATTTTACCTATAAAATGCATATACATTTTCATAGTTATTTCTGTGTATCTCATCTCCATCTTACCAGTTAAAATCCAAATGCTTGAATAAGAGTTTTTAGAAATTCCTAATTAATCAATCAAACTGTTCGCTCCTTGCTTTCTATGTTTGCTTTGATAACATCTACGTAACTTCAGAAAGATAAAAAAAAAAATTGATCAAATTAACAAATATACATATAACAGAGGAAAAGAGGCACAGATTTTCATGTGAACATTATGTACAAATACAGTATTAAGACACTTATCTGAGTTAATTGTCAAGGAGGAACTAATAAAGAAAATTGTAGAAGAAGAATGAGGAGAAGGAGGAGGAAAAGGAGATGAAAAGAAGAACGACAACAAAACTAACAATAAGAAGAAGAAGAAGAAGAAGAAGAAGAAGAAGAAGAAGAAGAAGAAGAAGAAGAAGAAGAAGAAGAAGAAGAAGAAGGAGCAGATATTTATCTAAATATGTAGAATACGTAGTTAGAAGTTCTACCACGAAGCGTCTTATAAGATACAAGACGGATTTTGAGTGCCGAATAATTTCGCTCGGGACAAGTTCATGGTTTACTACCTATAAAATGGGAAGGGGCCTGCTTCCGGGCCTACAGAGGCGCAAACTTTATGCAAATTTACCTGTGCCACAATTCAAACATAAAAGGGAAGGGAAACAAGGACCATAAAATCCGAGAACGTAAGTTGCGGAGCCAGTTGACAGGTTGTCTTTTCTGCCAGCGGATATACAGCGGACTCTCTTCCCCCTCAAAAAAACAATTTCATTGATGGATGTATAAAACATTCATTCTACGTCTCGTTGTCACTTGGCTACATTTCATTATTGCTTTGCGCGGGAGCGAAAAAATAAGAAAAAATATTCGTAGGATGCTTGTTTCTATTTTACGTAATGTGTGTTTATTTAATATGCGTGGGTGCCCATATAAACAAAGATGTAATTACGAGTGTATATATATAAATAAATGAATATATATATATATATATATATATATATATATATATATATATATATATATATATATATATATATACCTATCAAAGATGCATGAATATACACATTATATATATATATATATATATATATATATATATATATATATATATATATATATATATATATATATATATATATATATATATATATATATATTTATATATATATACCTCTCAAATATATATACATATATATATATATATATATATATATATATATATATAGATATATAGATATATATATATATATATATACATAATGTGTGTATACATATATAAAATAAAATACGGCGGGACAAGGAGTTTGCAGAGGTTTGCGGTGTCTTTGGCCCACAGCCCGAGACCTACTAGACAGGCCTATGAGATAAATAAATTCTACGTTTCCGAGGATCCGTGTTTCACTTACTTATACAGATTATGAATGGTGTTCTCTGTCGCCGACTCATTATAATGTAATACAACGAACAAATGCCATAAAATGAGAGAAAGGAAAAAGTAAACTCTTAGTTACTTGTGAGACAGCGTACAAATACCGAAGAGAAAACTTTACTCTGTTTCACAAATTCATCTCCGTCTTCACTGGATGTGATCAAAAGGCGATACAAATTTAGCATTCATCTCGAGAAATGTAAACATTATTTAGGCGATACATTATACACATGAACTGATATAAAACGTGTGCCTGAGATATCCTGTACACAGTTAGACATAACTCGGCAGTAAAATAGTTTTCACATTGATAAATCAGGAACCCAAATGGCAAAGCCACTGCGTTCTGAAAGGTCATTTAATTGTTAAAAACAGAACCAAATGTCAATTAAAGTGTAAAAGTATAAAAGATTTCTGTCTGTACCGCTAGTTTTTTACTTTTGTAAATAATTTAAGACTCAAGGGGGACTTTAGATTAAAGAATTTGGAGCCTAAGTATATACTTTTCAAAAACCGAAATGTGAAGATATGAACGCGAAGGAAACTTTTTGAAAAAGTTTTTTTTATTTAGAATTATATAAACGATTCTTTTTGTCTTTAAATATTCAAATTAATTGCAAAGGTAACCCTCCTTGAGTAGCCTAGTCATAGCTAAAAAGAAAGTAGCCTAATAAAAAAAAAGTAAAATATGCGCCGAAGTTTCTTAGGCTCAGTCGAGTTTTCTGTATAAGCCGCAGACCATGAAGCTTTCAGCCACGGCCCAGTGGTGGCATGTCCTATGCAGTTGCCAGATGCACAATTATGGCTATTCAACCTTAAATAAAATAAAAACTACTGAGGCTAGAGGGCTGCAATTTGGTATGTTTGATGATGGGAAGGTGCATGATCAGCATACCAATTTGCAGCCCTCTAGCCTCAGTAGATTTTATGATTAGAGGCGGACAGAAAAACTGCCGATCTGAAGGCTGAAAGAAAAAGAGGACAGAAAAAATGCGGACAGCAAAACTGCGGAAAGAAAAAGTGCGGACGGACAGACAAAGCCATCTCAACAGTTTTCTTTTACAGAAAACTAAAAAGTAACACATAAAAACTAAATATCATCTCAGTAAAACAAAAAGACGTTCCACTGACTTAGCAGGTAATTAAGATGCACGCTAACAAATGGTAGTGTTTTCTTCGGTTCCGAAGTAAAGTGGGTTAATTAATGAGTGCACGCGCGTGCAAACATTAGCCCCTCTCACACACACACTCACACACACACACACACAAGGCCCGGTAATGAAGGTGACACCCACTGGCGCTTCTTCATCTTAAGACGTCGTTTGTCTTAATAATCCGGAGGTCCTTAATTATGGAACAGTAATGACCAAGGAAAAAAATGGGAGAGTGAGAGGAGAGAGAGAGAGAGAGAGAGAGAGAGAGAGAGAGAGAGAGAGGATGGAATCACTGAAAAAATAATAAACAGGGAGAAATACTTCAACGTTTGACAACTATAAGGAACAGGAAGAGAACGCTAGGAGATGATAATAGCAAGCATAATAAAGGAAAGAAGGTTATTTGCGAATGGAATGGAAAGGAATGGGGAAGATCCGTTCCAGTAGAGAGCGGAGGAGATTATATTACTCGTGAAGGGAAGTGGAGGAGAGATATAACTTCGGTACGGATGTCAAGAAGAGAATTAACTGAGGAAATAAAATAAGAAAGATAAATGTGGGAAGGAAGAGGTTTAGGTGGATACGAAAAGTGTCAAGGGAACGGAAGAGGGAAGGAAGATTAGAGTAGTTAAAGAAGAATGGAAGAGTGGGAAACACCGAGAGGGAGGACAGCAAAGAACATGTCAGAAAAAAAGGAGATAACTCATGAAATTGGCGAAATAGACAATAGGTAAGAGAATGACAGAAGAGCGAAAACTTGTAAAAGAAAAAGAATAAGGGAGATTAACACAAAGAAAAAGGTGTAAAGGTGAGGGCGATAAATCAGAGTAAGAATGGAAACAAGTAATAATTTGGTGGGCGAAAGAAGAGAAAGCTCTCATTCACGAAATGGAAAGAAAAGGGGAATGATTCATGAAGAGGAGAGAAAGACAACTGAAAGAGATTATATGAATGGGAGATAAGGAGGAAAAATAACAAGTGGTTAGAAGGAAAGGCGAGAAGTTCGAGAGGGAAAGGAGAGATGGAAGGGAAACGACACCGAGGGGTAAATGAGGAAAAGAGAATAGTAGATAACCAGAAGAAAAAAAGAGAAAATCAGGTTAATTTGGCAAGGCAAAGGAAGACTTAACTTCTGGGAGCAAGATGGAAAGAAACCCGTTGAATGGATGAAATGAGAGAAGAAAGAAGATACCTAAGGTGAGGAATGTGAGAATAGAGAAAAACTGATAAAGGGAAATTATAAGGGAGATAACTCCAGGATGAAAGGGAGAAAGGGGAGGAAGATAACTCGTAGAGATAAGGGAGGAAAGTGTATAAGGCAAAGAAGTGAAGGAGGAAGAGATAAGTCATTAACTCGTGGAGAGGAGGAACAGGAAAAGTAGATAACTCAGTAGAGAGAAGGTGAGAAGGTAAAATAAATTAAGAAGGGGAGGAACAATTAATGGATACAGTTACATACATAAGAGAAGTGGGGAAATAATTGATAATAATTGTAGTAACTGATGTGGGAGGGAAGGCAGAAAGGGATCACCCCTCAGCGAAGGGAAAGGTAGAGAGAAAAGAATTGCGAAGAGAAGAACTGAGATCATTTTTAGAGGGAAAGAACGAAAAGAAAGGCAAGGATAGAGTCAAGGACATCAAGAAAAACCTCAGGAAAAAAAAGTCAGGTTAAAGTGCATAACTTTCCATGGGACAATACGGAAGAAATTATAATAAAATGGAATGAATGTTCTTGAATGAAATTTTAATAAACTATGTTGACACGTAATTGAGAACAAGGGACGCTCTTGAAAAACGAGTAAAGCAAATCGTCAAAAACTCAATAAAAAGCATGGGGACAATACAAATGGGGACAAGAGAGCAAATGAAAAAGAGAGAGAGAGAGAGAGAGAGAGAGAGAGAGAGAGAGAGAGAGAGAGAGAGTCAAAACAAGTTCGACTTTCCAAATTTTAGACACGTGCAATCACACACACACACTCACACACACATATATATATATATATATGTGCGTATATATATATATATATATATATATATATATATATATATATATATATACATATATATATATGTTTGTTGTGTTTGTAAATCCACTATTTTCCTTTACCCGTTTGATTCTAATAGTAGTGTTATTATCCTTATTCAGAGCTTCCGCTTCAATAAGGCATTTCTGAAATAATTTAAAAGTATGTCATTCATTATGCTATGAAATGTAATATAACATTACTGTCTTTTATTTTGTTACTATATACCCGGTAAAAATTTCTCTTCTCTAGCGGATATAAGTATTAGATAAATGCAAGTCTATACATGCATACATGCATACATACATTATTTTCTAAAATCGAAATGATACGAAAATCAATAAAAACCACTAAAGATCGCGAAGAGTTTTTGTGTCTGAAATCTTACAGTGCGAAGATTATAGAAGGGACTTTAAAACCAAGATGTGGTAAAAATAATGTTACAATGATACTTAATGCGAAATAACGTTAATCTACAAATAGATTTACTAAAAATACATAGAAAATGCAAAGAAGCAATCGATATTGATAATTTCTGTCAGTGCTAAAGATACATTGAGCTTTAACTCAAGCGGATCAGTTGGAGTCGAAGGAATAAAACATGCAGGATTGCAACAGTTTTTCGAAGGTAAGATTCTCTGGAGGACACGTCAAATGTTGCATGGAGATTAAGAGCATTTGATTTTAGCTAGATAGTGTATGAGGAAAAACATGAGAGAAACAAAATATAAGAACAATGAAAGGATTATGTAATAGAATACCAAAAGGATTAGAAAGTCGTTAACGCACTGAAATTGCATCTCAACATTTGACCATGCGTTTTTCTCATTTTCTAGTCCAGGTAATGTCCAGGTAAATAACTCATACGGTTAAGAATCTCGCCTCTTAACAGGTGTTCAAAGGAAAATCACTTTCAAGCAATCTAAGAGAAATAAGTGACTTTTATATACTGTATATATAAGAATGTCTGAGACTTGTCTGATGTAATCCGCAACAGAACTGCAAACTGATATGTTACATAACATATTCAATTACATGTTATTCAGAACAATGTTAATGCCTCTAGATTTATAGCTACATTTCACGTTCAACTTCAAGATTTGTTTCTCTTTATATTTGTGACTAGTTGTCGACTTTTGCAAGTTACGTAACAAACGTTCACAGCACATAAGGTTAGTAGCCAAAGTAGGATTTTCAGTAATACAGATTAGATAAGCTTAACGTCACTAAGAAAAATAATAATGAAATTACATTTTGAATCTATTAGATCAAATCTCATAATAGATAACGCCAAGATTATAGATTAAATAAAACTGCAGAAAAGGAATGGCTGAAATTCCAAAGATAATATACATACATAAATCTTATAAAGTATTCTTGTCATACTCTAAAATAGTGATTAGCAGGGAATGAAAATTTATTGCCCTTTTATTGACAGCTCAATAACCTTTTACTACAAGCAAAAGATGGGAATGGGTTGTAAATTAGCCACTGAAAAATTCAATACAACAAGGATCCCTAATACATTTGTCTGTAGTTATCAATCAGAACTACCCTCTCTCTCTCTCTCTCTCTCTCTCTCTCTCTCTCTCTCTCTCTCTCTCTCTCTCTCTCTCTCTCTCTCTCCGGCAGGCTAATGAAGAATTAGAGGAATTTATTTCTGATGATAGAAATTCATTTCTCGCTATAATGTGGTTCGGATTCCACAATAAGCTGCAGGTCCCGTTGCTAAGTAACCAAATGGTTCTTAGCCACGTAAAATAAGTCTAATCCTTCGGGCCAGCCCTAGGAGAGCTGTTAATCAGCTCAGTGGTCTGGTAAAACTAAGGTATACTTTTCTCTCTCTCTCTCTCTCTCTCTCTCTCTCTCTCTCTCTCTCTCTCTGAACGGTCTCATTTTCTTTCCTTTATTTCGTTCCCGTCTACGTCATTGCTGCTTCTTTCTTTCCAAAGAGACTAGAATAGAAAACGCAAATACAGGACCTTAAAGACAATCGTTTGCCATAACATGTACATAACATTCTAAAAAAATTCATAAAATCTCTTACACTCAGCAACAATTGCGGTAAGAATTACAAAATGTTCACCAGAAACGATCCACCGAAATTCATCCAGTCACCGAGAAAGAATAATATATATATTACTTTCCGATAAGAGGGGAGAGTCTTTGGAATTCGAGTCAGTAGGCTTAATATTTCTAGCAAAGACAAAGCCAGGAGCCTCTTTCGTGTCTCGCCCTCTGGTGGCGTTAGGCCTAAAAATAATGAATCTATATATGGCTGTTTCGATGTAACGTTACATCTTATATATATATATATATATATATATATATATATATATATATATATATATATATATATATATATATATATATATATATATAATGTATATATGTATGTATATATATAATATATATATATATATATATATATACATATATATGTAAAAAATACGCATGCATCCATAACAGGTACAATCAGGAGATGACACTTAAACAAAAATAAAAAGTTTGCATTATATATGTAGTCTAAACATTCGTGCAAATGTCTAGCATAAACTTACGTGGAGAGAGAGAGAGAGAGAGAGAGAGAGAGAGAGAGAGAGAGAGAGAGAGAGAGAGAGAGAGAGAGAGAATGTTTTAAAACGAGTAAAATATTGTTTGCAGTTTTAGCCAGCACTTGACGTGGAAACGCGGAACCCAACGAACAGTCAAGCAATCTGACAAATAAAATCAAATTTACCCGTAAAAATACAATTCCAGCGTACATCACATTTTGATTTATATAACAACATACATGCCGACGGAGAGAGAGAGAGAGAGAGAGAGAGAGAGAGAGAGAGAGAGAGAGAGAGAGAGGTATCTGAATAATCTTTAGACTTAAAATACTATTCCAGAGAAATAAATAAATTTTTTCTTGTAAAAAGTTTGTTTCGATGGAATAAACCTACATAAAATTGTTAGGAGAAACTGATCGTTAAATATGCCAAAGTTAACAAACATGACAATTGTTCTTTAGAGCAAAGAAATGAACGTGAGTATTTTCTGTTAAAAAAAAACATGAAAACACACTAGCTTAAATGTTAATTACTTATCATTAAGGATATTCATCTCTTAATATTTACGCATGACGTTATATGTTGCTTAGCACTAGAGACTATTCAAAAGAATTTAAACATCTCGTGTTCCAGAATACAGACTAGAACGGTGAACCATTTTGAAGATCCACATCTCTTGGTTATTATATACAAATGTGATCTTCAACAGCTTTCTAAAAATCATGATAAGACCCTTTCCACATGCAATGCAACAATTATCAGGCAGCATTCAAAATGATAACAAAACTACCGTTATGAACCTGTGCATCGGAAAGTAAATCAACACTCTTTGGAATCTGGTCTAGTTAAAGTAATGACCATGGTAGCTAGCAAATATCAAGTATAAATATAACGTCAAAGAAAAGTGATTTTAATTTCAAGCAATACGGTTCTCATTTTTACCTAATCTAGTTGCCAAGAACATTTTTCTTTTAAATAAAGCTTCTTCAGAGGGAGGTACAAACACACCTGACAGTTTCAACTTATCTGTTAATCCTATAGCTCTCAGAGCTTCTAGTTCTCAAGAAGAGTACTTAAGGTTTCACAATTAAGGTTAACAAGATAATCAGATACAGGGAAATCCCTTCCTCCGTTAAAAATGACAGCTCTTAAACACAAATAAAAATCTCATTTGACTTTATATACGTGAACCAGTCAGCAACAAAAACAGGATATTAACGGCAATGCTGTTCCCAGAAACCCATGGTCAAATCAGCACTAAAATCCCTACAATTCTAACGTACAGTGATGAATTAGTGCCAGGTATATTTACAGCACATGAGAACTAATATGAGATCCAATTAAATGATGTAAATTGCTAACAAAACTGGTAACCTGAATTAAAAATCAGAGGGAAATTTATGTTCACAATCACATATTAAAAAAAAATGAAAACTTATACTCCTTAAGGAAATCCTGACAGCTCGGTAGTTATATACAGGAAAAGTATGCATGACAACTAGACCTAACAATCTAATACAAAAAGAAAGTGGGAGCGTAATTTACTTGCATTATAAAAATCCTTATATATAAAAATACTTACGAAGCTATATACTTAACACTAAGAGCATTAAAATGTCCCTAAAGAATACATCACGTTCTATGGGTTGTCTACTTTTAGTTATTTTGAAACTGAGTAGCATTTGACCAAGATAAGGTAATTAACAAAAGCAGGATTAATGTCTTCATGAAGACAACAGTTTATTCAACTGTAAATCTTCGGAAGGAAACCCTCATCAGCGGAAAATTTCAAACAATGCAAATGCTGATATCCTAATATGTAGAATAACTGATCATTGTATTCAGAGAAAAGTAAAATGTGAAATAATAGCGGAGACCTAATTTGTTAAACAAAGGAAAAAGTGTATCTGATGTTACTTATCACTAATGATTTTTTTTTTTTTTAGTATTTTCAACGTAGGAAAGCGTTTCATGATTATGTGTATATTGTAGTGTGAAAATTACCTCTACAAATGTATCATTTTATAACAAAAATCTTTGTTATTTTCGTTTAGGTTCTAGTTGCCTTAAACGTCATGAGGTCTCACCTAGAAAAAATGTAATGATCATAACTCATTACCTCACAATATTTACTTCCAGCTTGAGAAATGAAGGACATAGCTAAATCAGCCAAGCAGATACTTGGTATAGTCTCATTCCAATCATAGTACAGTTATTTACATAAACAGCTGTCACATTATAATCTAACTGTGAAAAGCTATACTATTAATCAGAATATACCAAACAAAAACTTCTTTCAGTTTTCTTCTGAAGATGGAAAGAGAAACCCACAAGATTCCTGTGTATAACTTGTTTACTTGTAAATATTTACTTATTACTTGAATCTCGAGTACTTTCAGGTCCTAACTGTGAAAAAGGGTCACAGTTAGGACCTGAAAGTACTCGAGATTAAAGTAATATGTAAATATTTGCAAGTAAACAAGTTATACACAGGAATCTTGTAGGTTTCTCTTTCCATAATCAGAATATAATTACACCAGTCTTGTAAAATATAGCCCAGCTCAGATTCATTACGTTGTACATGAATGAAACGCAATAAGAGTATAAATGGATTGTAGTAATCTTTTAGCTTAAAGCAAAACCTTTAAAATTAAATTAATGGTAATATGTGGGCAGATATCTTAATAAGATTCTTCTTTTATGAAAGATATGACAAAATAACCAAGCGATTCTCTTACAAAGTTTGGTTCCAAAAATTTTGTAAATATTTTGTTCATTCATAGAACACTCACTGGTTGAACATCGTAATCGAAGGTCCGTCAGAATTTGATATTAAACTTTTGCGCTAGATAAACACATCAAAATATTTCCAACACATTCCTTTATGTTTCTTCCTCACTTATACACGTCCTTATAACGTCACTTTCAGTTCATGGTCAGTTTGTGTGGACTATAAAATACACCATTCTTTGGTCGAGATTAGATTAGACATAAAAAGCAAATCTGAGATACGGACAGGACATCCAAAAGTAACCATTTGACAATGCAGAAACTCATTTCAGAAATCTACGTCTACAGGATGATACGATGTGTAAATGAAAGGTATATCCATACGATCGTTACAGACAGCTCTTTGTTTAAGTTTCCATTTAATCCTAGGCTGAGACAAGTCTAAATGGAACGCACTCTCAGACACCACTGGAATTGACCCAACACAATATAAGTCAAGTGTCAATGTTCTCTCCAAAGGAAACTTCGTTTTCTCTTACCAGACTTCCCAGTCATATTCAGTGATTATTAAGTCAGTGTTTTTATTTTTTTTTTTAATAATTTCATTTAAGAAAAATTGCCCCCTTAGGCATCTCCCCCCCTCTTTCCTCACTCCCCTCCTAACTATTCCCTCATCACTCCTAGATGGATGATACGAGGGGAGGGGCGGGGAATCTGGGGGAAAGGAGAGGGGGAGGGTCTTAGAGATTTAGTGCTACACCATTAGCGGTGCTCATTGCGTATTCAACTTGCAGGTGAATCCCTGGAATACTTTTTCCTCAGGAAGTAATGAAGTTGTTGTAACTCCTCCTTCCCCAAGAGGTTAACGGCGCCAAGCTTCGGCCTCGGCCCGTTCGGTAAGTTGGGGAAGAGGTGGATGATGGGGAGAGGTCTCCAGAGAGTGCATAGAGGGGAGGGCGAAAGAGGCAGTTTTAAATTCGAACAGAATTGAACGAAGAGTCTAAATTAATAATAATAATAATAATAATAATAATAATAATAATAATAACACTGCTCTCAAAGTTACTCCTAAACAGCCGAGAAGTTGAGGTCTTGGTTTGTCTTAAAGGTGGTCTCGGAATTATTACCGATGTAATGTGCTTTTAAGATAATAATAATAATAATAATAATAATAATAATAATAATAATAATAATAATAATAATAATAATAACATTGTTCTCAAAGTTATTCCTAAACAGCCAAGAAATTGAGGTCTTGGTTTGTCTTAAAGGCGGTCTCGGAACTATTACAGATGTAATGTGCATTTAAGATAATATTCCACGCAGGTCTTCATTTCTTATGAAAGTAGTAACTCGCTTTTGTACCGACAGGTTCTACTGAAGACCCTTGTTACACTGACGCTGCCAAGCAATGAAACAGCAACAGTAATTTATTGATTAATCAAGACACTGGCAGTGGTGTTACTTCTAAAATAAATGAACATCATGCCCTTACCCAGCAAGGTCACAGGCAAGGTCTAAAGTTGTCTGATTAATAATTTATAAAGTTGCTAAACTGAAGGGTCAAAGTTAAGTACACCTTAGTTTAACCAGACCACTGAGCTGATTAACAGCTCTCCTAGGGCTGGCCCGAAGGATTAGACTTATTTTACGTGGCTAAGAGCCAATTACTTACCTAGCAACGGGACCTACAGCTTATTATGGAATCCGAACCACATTATACCGAGAAATTAATTTCTATCACCAGAAACAAAATCCTCTAATTCTTCATGGGCCGGCCGGAGACTCGAACTCGGGCTTTTTCATTTATTTGCTATGAAGGCAGCAAGTTTATGCACAAGTACGTTTTCTACGGCCTTTAGGTCGATAGGGCATGTGGCTGAATGCCCTTAAAATCGAGGTTAGTATCAACATTATTATTATTTCAGCAGATGAAACCTATTCACATGGAACAAGCCCACCTATTCAAGCTATACAGAGCCAGTGATTTTTCATTAGCCTAGGGGACAAGCGAACCCGCGACATCTGAGTGGCATGCCACCACACTAACCATTATACCAGAGGACCAGCTGGTATAGAAAGGTGAGCCTCCATGATGAATGAAGCTTATAACAATAACAGAAAATGGGAACAGGTAGAGAGTTCCTTACCCTGTGGATAGAAGGGGAAGCCCTGAGGCTAAATCTACTATCAGGGAATTGCTGACCTTTAAGTAAATAAAATAGGAAATGACGAACTGCTAGGCTGGTGTGACAGCGGCGAGAATTCCCTCACTTACCTCTACGAATGTTAATCGAAATTTAACATAAAAAAGGACACTCAAAAATAGGGATGGGAGACTTGATGACTAACCGAATTTCCTTTATCATAATTTTGTCAAGAAAACAAACTGTCAAACTTGGAACCACATTCAAGGCTGGGATAACAAGACTAATATTATAGAGTTTGACAGTCGAAGGAAAGAATCAATGACACAGAAGTAAAATACTTAACTTACTGGATACAGAAATAGGAACCTGAATGACACAGTTCAAATGAATTATCTAACAGTGAGAAGTTAAGTATACCTTAGTTTTACCAGACCACTGAGCTGATTAACAGCTCTCCCAGGGCTGGCCCGATGGATCAGACTTATTTTACGTGGCCAAGAGCCAACTGGTTACTTAGCAACGGGACCTACAGCTTATTGTGGAATCCGAACCACATTATAGCGAGAAATGAATTTCTGAAACGCCATAGATTCATAGAGACGACAAGAAACAGGAACGTCTTGTTTTGTGTACTGAAAAAAACACTTCTTAAAAAAACAGTGAGTACTAAAATTATGAAAAATATGCAGACTTCTTAAATAGATCTAAATATTTGTGATAAGTGAATATGTCGGACATCATCTTTAATATAAAATATCATGGGATTAGGAACAAAGAAATCCATAACCTTGTTTTTCTGTTATTTCTGCCTATTAAGTTCCTCACTGGCGGGTCGATATCGCACTCGGCTAGCACTCTCCTAGGCCCGCGTTCGATTCTCCGGCCGGCCAATGAAGAATTAGAGGAATTTATTTCTGTCGATAGAAATGCATTTCTCGTTATAATGTGGTTCGGATTCCACAATAAGCTGTAGGTCCCTTTGCTAGGTAACCAACTGGTTCTTAGCCACGTAAAATAAGTCTAATACTTCGGACCAGCCCTAGGAGAGCTGTTAATCAGCTCAGTGGTCTGGTTAAACTAAGGTATAGGCCTACTTAACTTTTTTCAGAAGACATTCCCTTGTATCTTTCACTATCTGGTAATGAATGTTGTGACCACAGCAGGTGGGCATATGAAAATAACGGATACTCCACGATTGGGCAATTAACTTAATACCCTTAACGGGACAATCATCAATATTTTGAAAAGCTGAAAAGGCTTCGCATTCGATTTAGTTTCTTATCGGAACAAAACGACCTCGGGACCATCCATTCCTTGAAGAAAAGACAATAATCAGACCAAATAATCTCCAGAACGGCGAGAGAGAGAGAGAGAGAGAGAGAGAGAGAGAGAGAGAGAGCGGAGGTTCATTAATATATTTAGTGTGGAAGAAACGTCGTTGATTCAAAATGCCTTAGGCCGACGACTCGTCCTGCCCTTGGCTGTTTTGCTCCACCAAACACTGAAACACTCATGAATAATGTTATAGCGGCGGCCGCTTGGTTGAATGTAGCTATCACTGTTTAAAACCGAGGGCACGAGGGAAGGGGAGCAGGAGGTGGGAGGAGGCAACGGCACCGATGAGAAAGGGTGAAATAAGAGGAGAGGGGAAGGAGCGGAAGATGCGAAGAGAACCAAGGACGACGACGACGGCGGCGGCGGCGGCGGCGGCGGCGCTGGTGTTAGCGACGGCTCCGATGGTCAGACCTCTGTACAGAGGGCAGGTTGGACGTATGATCGTCATCAGGTAGGAAACAGACGCAGGTCTTTCCGGGAGGGAGGCTGGGACTGGGCAGGCTGGCCGGTCGACGGTCTGGGAGGACCGTGAGAGAAAAGCGGCGGGACAGATGAAGCCTATCAAAGATTAAGCGAGGGTCAAAAGGAGCCAAATTACATCTCCGATATGGTGTGAAAGTTTACGCTGATTCCGTATGCAAACCTCGTTTTAGGGTTAATGCCGGGACGGAAAAGAATACGGGGCGGGGGAGGATGGGATGGTAAGTGCGTTATCTTTGTGAGCCTCCATATTGAAGAGAAATTCGATTCCGCAAAAAGGGCGACAGCAAAACTTTGCTGTCGACCACCGATGGCTGATTAATTCAAACTGCCATTAAAGAAATAGGTCCACTATCGAACAGTCTTCTAAATAAGCAAATGACTTGTCCCGATAATAAATTAATAAGGCTGTCATCCACAGCAACAGATGGTATAAAAAAAAAGGACAACCGAAAAGTAAATTGTAGACAAAGTCGATAAGTTCTGAGACTGGTTAAAAAAAAAAAGTGTATGAAATATTCATGAAACCTCAAAAACACTTCCTCACAGTAGTTATGACTGCACTGTTCATCTTTGGTGCAAATTCTCATGCGTTGGTTCAAATCCTACAACGTAAGATAAACTTTATATTCATTTTCCACTCGGATATCGCGTAATGGTAATAATCTCATCCAAAAAGTGCGAGGAGGTCTAGAAGTTAAAAGTTCATAGTTGTTATTAAAAATAAGTATACATCTACGTACGCGCGCGGAGATACCAAAAAAAGGAACAACCTAAAAATACAACTGGTCAAAATGATTAAATGATTAAACACCAGTTTATCAATAAAAAGACCAAGTTTATACATATTTGACTTAGATAAGTAAACTCATTACTTCTATTGCACGCGCGACAATATTACGCTTGGCTATATTATTTTTACAATATAGCAAAACTTCAGAGTCTCCTCAATTAACTATATGGTTAGGATATGTAAAAGTTATTTGTCCCGTACTATAAATTTTGGTTTTATTCCGGCAGCAAGATCTTTGCAAGGTTGTCCTGTGTTAGAAAACCTGTTACCATTTTTTAACTAATCGAATACTTGAACCTAGAGATTTTATTGGAGAATTCTTTCTACTTTTATAATGTTTGAAAAACGGAAAACACAATTGATGCACATTCTCAGGAATATTTTTGTAAAGCATAACCAGCAAATTTTGATGGTCAAGGGCTTTTAACGTGGTTAATGAATAGAGTGATTTATGGTCCTTTGTATTACACAGTTAGTGAGAATTTATAGTATTTCAAATATCTGGAAATATTAAAAATAATTCGTATTTCATCTTGAAGAGTTTCAGGATTAAAACCAAGAATAAGTTTTCCAAACCTGATGCAAAAGACGGCTACTTGGTTTAGTGACTGTTATGAGAATAATCATTTGTTCTTCATTTTAAAGCAAGGTTGGTTAAGATAACCGCATCCGGAATCGTTGAAGAAATCGATAAGTTAAGAGGTCAACATAGAACACCGAAGGGAATTATAACTGATAACTGCTCCTGCGAAACGATAGGCAGTTACTTTTACCACCCGCAGAGGCACTTATCAGTTATAATTCTCCTATGGTGTGAGTCATTCCCAAGGTATAGTGAAATCGATATTAAACGACATTTGTGGTTATATATATACTCGTATATATATATATATATATATATATATATATATATATATATATATATATATATATATATATATATATATATATATATGTGATTCAGATATATATATATATATATATATATATATATATATATATATATATATATATATATATATATTATATATACACACATATGTGTTGTGTATTTATTCATTTACAAAGAACGTACGAATACAAATCTATCATTAGTTTTCAACATCAGATAGTTGGCTTTCTAAAGTTTAACATACACGGAAAACTGAATAAAAAAAAAAAGGAAAAAAAAATAGCGGACGGGGAAGACTAAGCATTATGAGCAGCGCAAATACAAGAGGTGAAATACGATGAAGTCCGAGAGTTAATTCCATGTATGATTTATTCTCTTTGTGTTCGTCTCATTGTTAAATCAAAAGAGAAAACGAAGAGAGCATTATCAAAATGCATTTGAGTTCAGGGTATCGATTATTCGTGTATAATGCATTTGATATAAGTTACCATAATTCTTGTAGCGAATGGAGCGGCAACAGCTCAAAATGATTTGGGGTTTTCTGATGTTTGACTGTTTGCGGATGTGCGCTTTCTAAACCTAACAATAAACAAAATAATGTTAGGATTAGAATGCAATGCATAGGAAATAAATTGGTCTGGCATTTGCCAAAGAAGCGTTTGATACATTTCCCCGTTAAATCGCGCTTTTATGGCGAAATTTGAATAGACAAGCATGCACGCATGCATATTCACCGTTTGTGCAAGCTTGGAATAACTAATATTTAGTGTCTAAAGCGAGGCCATGACCTAATTTCACTTGCTTGAATATTAAAAGCTTTTGCATGAAAAATTCATTCGTTTGAAAGTCCAAACGAATCGTTTATTTGAATCAACATTTCTAAACAAGGCTCTCCTTCATTTGTTACACACGGAATGGTTATTTTGATGGACCGACCTAATGCATTTATGCTCTGAAAAGGGCCAAGGGTGCTCAAGAAGAAGTATCTACGCAAACTACTGATGTAAAGTTACTTTGTAGGGGTAACCTTTGGAGTTTATATCCTTGCTAAAGTGGAATAACAAATTCGGAGAAGAGAAGTAATATTCGAACGTTTCATAACTGCCGAAGCCTCATCGAAGATAACAATTATCGTTCGTTCGTCAGAGGAGGAATGATAACCAAAGAGGACATTTAAATAAAATTAACACAACAATATAAAAGTTATGCCCCTCTGGCAATCAAAAGAAATAATAAAAAAAAAAAAAGAAACCACCCAAACAAATAAACAAATGAATAAATATGCAAATAAATAAATTAGTAATAATAATAATAATAATAATAATAATAATAATAATAATGTTGTTGTTGTTGTTTTTATATTAAAAATTATAAGTTCGTCTGCATGTTCTTAATCTTCCTCATTAATATTTTCTCGCTATTAGTTAGGTCTGAAAATACTTAGGGCACTGATAATACTTCACACAACGTGTTTAAAAGAGGGAATCCTTCCATTAATAAATAATAATAATAATAATAATAATAATAATAATAATAATAATAATAATAATAATAATAATAATAATAATAAGGGAACAAGAATGATATTGTTAACAAAGACATTATTTCTTCATCTCATTAAGAAAATAAGAAGTTTTTGCTTTTCAAATCACAGGAAGGTATAACAGAATATCATTAGCCCATATTTTTGTTAAGCAGAGGGAAATTTTCTATACGTTTCATTCACTACAACAAACGAGCATCAGCTGTGAAGTCTATTCCTTCGTGAAAGCAAAGAGAGAACAGCTTTAAGATTTCAGGATATTCTTCGACAGAGGCTTCATTGCCAACCAAGATCAGCTTCATCAGGCCAGACACCAATATCTGAACAACCAAAATCCCAGGCTTGGTAGCAGAGAACAATGCCAAATTTAGTGAAAGCCAGACTAAACTATTCACAACGCTAGGTTTGCAACTGAAAAACTTTCCTGTTATGAATAATATCTTCTCGCTGTAGTTTTGAAGTTATATAAATAACATCCATAACAGCCAAGAACCCTTTGAAAGATTAATTACAAAGGTTAGTCTAACAAGAACGAAGCAAAAAAAACCACCTTAATTCTTCAAAACGTACTCACCGCAGCCACTGTTTCCTTAGTTTTGAAGTTATATAAATAACATCCATAACAGCCAAGAACCCTTTGAAAGATTAATTACAAAGGTTGGTCTAACAAGAACGAAGCAAAAAATCACCTTAACTCCTCAAAACGTACTCACCACAGCCACTGTTTCCTTGAATCATCACCGTTCAGCATGCTAGCATATTTTTTTCACTCCTTGTCTTATCTATATTGAGTGTCACATTGAATTGTCTACGGCATCTCTAATACTGGCCAGATGTGTCCCATCTTGCATCATAAATATGTTAATGCGCCATGAAATATGGAAGCGTTCTCCAAGACACTGTTGAATACCTAAATTCCCTTAACGTGTCAACATTATGAATACTACAAGGCAGACATAAACTTGTGAAGCTACAATTCCTACGCATCCCAACAGTCACATATCCTCCCTTCGCCAAAGAATAGCAATACATGAATAAACCAGCGACAGGGCTCACGGTGTCCACACAAAACAAAGGCCTCTGTGAAAAAAAGCAGATGTATCCCCTCGAATGGAGAAACGACCTTGACATTGATTATTTAGGTCTTCGTCGATCTCGCCCTCTAAATGAGTGCTAACGTTTTCGGACAGAAAATATTGCGCTCCTTTTTACTGTTGCATTTAGGATTCAGACTAATTTTACAAGGGTATTCTTTGGAGGGGAAATGGAAATTTTATTCGGGGAGAGAGAGAGAGAGAGAGAGAGAGAGAGAGAGGCGTGATAATATTTGAAAGTATAAGAAAATATTTTCCTAAATACCATTTCTTTATCATTAACCTTGGCGTTCTGGAGTTTTCAGGAACGTCAGTTATCGGGTTTAAAGATTCGCTGAAACTTGATAGAAATTCGAAATTAGTCAGCCATAATAATAATAATAAAGGAAACAAAAATGTTGGTGTTAATAAAGGCATTATTTCTTCATCTCATTCAGAAAATAAGTAGTTTTGGTTTTCTAATCAAAGGAAGTGTAAACAATTTGCTGAGAAGTTTTACGATTTCAGCAGCTTTACGATAGTATTTACAACTTACTTCATAATGATTTTGTCAAACTTCTCTGTCAGAATGGTTTTTTGTCATAACTTTTCTACACTGAATTCACTCATATTGTACTGTATGACTCATATCTTGCTATGTTATCTCATCATTTTAACTAAAAGTTTCTGAACCCGTTTGTCAGTATCAAACAGATACATTGTTCCCTAGTAGAAAATTATAGAAATTACATGAATTAAATCATTATCATCCTCAATGCATAACATAACGGAAGTTCATGAAGCATTCTCTGAAGGGTTATCAATAGTTCTTCCTAAATAATTCTTGTAAATGTGAGTTGGTCAGCTGAATTGATAGGTACGGGACCAGCATCAAAAAAAAAAAAAAAAAGTGCTTTTCCTTTCAATTAAACTAGTTGTGCGACCCACCCACTCTGATATCAAAACTGTGTAAGTTATCTGATTGAAAGTTATCTGAAAGTTTATAGAATGGGGGGAAATGGAACAAGGTAGTGAAACTTTACAAGGCAGACCACGGCTCGAGTTTCGGTTTCAAGAAAGCCTTCATCTTAGCAGTTAATTCAGTTTGCATATTATGATTCTTAAAGACCATTTGCTTACGAGAGCAAAATTCTGAATAAATAAATGCATGGGAAATCGTCTATATCCATATTCCTCTGTTGACCAAACTAGGAATTAAAATACATTCAGAAATCAGATATACTTTACGAGCAGGTATTCTATAAGAAAAATACAATGAAGGAATATGCAGTTATTAATTAAACCCTTTTTAGCTAGAGGTAATTAAGTAGATCTGGCATTAAATCTGCGATGTAGCTTCCGATACGCTAAATTAATCTCCGCTGCTGACTAAACATTGCGATTTGCACCGGACTTGAAAAATAAATTTCCTCTGCTGAACCAATATCTGTATAGTATACAACTATTTTACGAGAGGGTAAAATTCTACAGCAATGAGCTTTTCAG
This sequence comes from Macrobrachium rosenbergii, assembly GCF_040412425.1. Lineage (NCBI taxonomy): Eukaryota > Metazoa > Arthropoda > Malacostraca > Decapoda > Palaemonidae > Macrobrachium > Macrobrachium rosenbergii. The sequence goes on from NC_089744.1 coordinate 17,370,657, forward strand.
CAAAGTTTCTCAAGATTTTTCAAAGTGAAGCAAATACATTTCAAATATTTTCAACGTATGTTGAAATATTTGATATATATATATATATATATATATATATATATATAAATTATATATATATATATATATATATATATATATATATATATATATATATATATATATATATACATCCATAAAATATAAAATATACATATGGAATACCCCAACACTAAAAATGAATTAAACCCTGAACACTGAACAAAATGTACTTATTCAGTATACTTTGGGCACTCCCCTCTACAAACTACAGTCATAACCAAAGCCTTCAAAGTTCCACGCGTGATAAAAAGGAAATACTCGCGGAGTAGAATCTATTAATTAACCGCGAGTCCTGCCACCTGCAACACTTCGGCATCAATTTCCTAAGACAGCTCCACCACTTGGGACATTAATCTTACCAAGGGTCGGCAACCCCCTTCTGTCCATCTACTTGCCGCCCCAGGGAGAGTTCAAACAGCGACGGCCTTTTATCGCTGTCAAAACTGACACACATACAAACGGTAATCTGGGTATCGCCTCGACGTAGTCTTACGGAGTCCATTCAAATGTCAAGGTGAGTGTTAGGGTACCTGCAAGTCTCTTTTCTTATGCTTCATTCATGAGTCGTAATAAGCCAGTACGTTCAATACCCTTTTTCTCTCATCAGCTGATAGGGCGTAGTAAGGTTGTTTTGCTTGGTATATTTAATGTGAATTTTTGCTGAAGTGACAATCTCATTTATTGGTTTGCTGTTTTTTGTTCTTTCGTTTTTGAGGAGATGGAGGGGGGCGGGGTGAGGCCAAACTTGGGAAAGGAGTCTGTTTCGTAAGAAGAAATTAACGCCTGGTATCTTAGTAATTAACAATATTCAAGAGGAAACCACAACTATAATGAAGCACGAATAAGAACATTAAGAGAAATATAACTAAAATCCTCCCATATTCCTGGAAAAGAAATCAACTTGCCATCCCCATCAGCAGTAATACCTTCTACCAAAAGCGACTAACTGCAGTATAAAAGTCCTTGTTCCCTACAACTTCTACCAAAAGCGACTAACCGCAGTACGTCCTCATTCCCTACCCCACCCTTTACAGTGGAGACCTCGCTCTTCTTTACCCCCGGCTAATCTTCCCCCAATCTCACTCGACATTTCAATAATGATAGGGATGATGCACCTTCCGTGGCCTCCTCATCAATATTGCTAAGAGGCGACGACGACCGAGCGAGACGGGTAAGTAGACAAGGCCCCACGCTGGGTAATTAACAGGCCTAGGTGGCATCGCCCGACCTAACCAGAGAAGCCTCGTGTTCTCCGTTGCCGTCTTCCTACGCCCCCCTACAAAATAGGCCCTTCGGTGGCCAGAGGGAAATTATGGGAGATCGCCATACAGCAGATGCATGGATATGCACTGTATGTCGTTATGTGTCTCAGAGAAATTTAGGGAACGGTTATTTCGAGTGCGAATTATATCTCTCTTGGAGAGAGAGAGAGAGAGAGAGAGAGAGAGAGAGAGAGAGAGAGAGAGAGAGAAAGAGACCAACAATCGTGAAATCACAAATGGGACTCCAATGGCTATTAGGAATATTATAGCAAAAATTTCTGGAAATTAAATAAAAATAAAATAAAATAGTAAGCTTTGGAATTACTACATACAATACGTCAGGGTAAGTTCTGGTTTACTTAACGAAGATAACCAGCAGAGACTGATCACTCCTTACTGTAAATTATTGGGAATTAAGAAATTCCAATCAGTACAGCGAAATCGTTGTAAAATGAGGTCTTTGCAATTGAGCTTCCTTAGACAATACGCGATAGCAGTGTAACCCAAAAAGGAATAAAAAAAAGAAAAATCCGTCGTAAAACCTTCCGATACCACTGAAAAGAAACAAATTTTATTTTATTTCGAAAATTATTAATTCCTATCATGTATTTGTATGAATCCAACTGATGACATGGAAGCACTATAACGAACAATTGCTGTGTCAATCTTTCTTACCAATTTAAAAAACAAAAAAATTAAATAAATTTTGTAAAACACTGCACAGGCAGGCTAAGCACAACAAAATTAACTGTATAATGCAATAAATCATCTAGGAAAGAATATTCCATTGTAAAGACTGTTTTTGCATGGCTTAACTGGAAAGATGGCCACCGCAGAGAAAAGAAAACATAATTATGGAGACGTTAAAATTTTCTTCGCATGTCAGCTCATTCAAATATGTCAACATGTCAGCGATAATTATATAAAATGAGAAAAATTCACTGAACTCATTTTTTTTCATTGTCGCCCATTAGCAGGAGTCTGAGTGATGTGAAAGGTACCATACCTAAATAACCGCCTAATCTCATGCATGAAATAAAATCATATTTGTCGAGTAAATTTAAGTGCCTGTGCTACGGATATCAGGATGGTGTTTCGTGCATTAGTAATTTTGTTTGAAATTTACATTCCCAAAAAAGGCAAGTAAGAACTACGAACTCCATATGATAATTTCAGGTTTGTTCTGTTAGGTAATCATGTTCAAAGATCAATTAAATTAAGAAAGGTTGCAGGTTTCATCTAAAGAGCAGAGTACAGGAAATCAGGTTTCTCAATCGAGAGAACATGACATCCTAACAAAAGATTATTTTGATACTCTTAAGGAAAATAAACAGTCAACCTACGATCTGTTCAACTTTATCTAACTGATCCACTGCTTGGCCTGAACTGGGCATCAGTCTGGACATCGCTGTAGTTTCAACCTGGCCTTGCAGGTGAGAGAGGGATTATAATTACTTGCCTACATTTTCTGAAATCCAGTTGTTCATCATCCTCCCTTGTTCATCACCCTCCCTTGTTCATCATCCTCCCTTGTTCACCATCCTCCCTTGTTCACCATCCTCCCTTGTTCATCATCCTCCCTTGTTCATCATCCTCCTTGTTCACATAATCTTCATCATCCTCCCCTTGTTCACCATCCTCCCTTGTTCATCATCCTCCCTTGTTCACCATCCTCCCTTGTTCACCATCCTCCCTTGTTCACCATCCTCCTTTGTTCACCATCCTCCCTTGTTCACCATCCTCCTTTGTTCACCATCCTCCCTTGTTCACCAACCTCCCTTGTTCACCATCCTCCCTTGTTCATCATCCTCCCTTATTCATCATCCTTCCTTATCATCCTCCCTTGTTCACCATCATCCCTTGTTCACCATCCTCCCTTGTTCATCATCCTCTCCCTCTCTATATTTACTTCACGGTGGAGCAACTGTTATTCATCCTAAAGTTGAGCGTCTACAGTATATTTATATCTGGCTTCCTTACATAACGAAATATTACGTGTTCGATACAAACGCCTGTTTGGGAACCTAACATTTTTCATTTTACACTTAACACCTCTTGTTACTGTAAACAATTATTCACACGAACTTTATACGCACACACACACACATACACACATATATATATAAGGTATATATATACATATATATATATATGTATGTAGGGAGGTCTAGATAAATCATCTCAATATATGTGTGTGTGTGAAGCACACATACACATATACACATACACATACACATAGGTTAGGTGTGTGTGTCTAGACCCTCCTATACATACATCTGGGTTAAGATATTTATATATATATATATATATATATATATATGTATGTACATACATACATATGTATGTATGTATGTATATATATATATATGTATGTATGTATGTATGAATAGGAGAGTCTAGACGCAATCATCTCAACCCCAGTGGGTGGAAGCATATATCAGAGAGTAATTATAGTCCCTCTCTCACTCTCACTTTCTATTAGATAGGTAATCGCAGTTCATGATTCAGCCTATTATGATTGTATCTATGACAACTGTTTTCCACAAATCTGTAAGAAAATACTGTCTTCACTATAGAATTTCTTAAAAAAAAAAAAAAAATTCAAGCCTGATTACGAGTAGTAATGTCCCAAAGCAAACCGGACCCCTCTCTAATTGACATACGGATCGACAGCAAGAAAGGAAAAAGACTCAGGAAGGAAAAAATATCAGAATGGAATAACCGGTGCCATTTCGTGTGTCATACTTGTACAAAACTTTGCAGAGTGAGAGTTCTCTTCTATCAGCACTCGCACAATCAATATCAATTTAAGGATTCAAGCCAGTCATCTAAAAATCACTTCTCTCGGACAAGATGTAGCTTAATTTACACTTTACGATTTACCATCATTGAAAACTTTCAAAGCAGCAATGATATATTGTTGAAGGTTATAACAATGGTAGAGAAGAAATGGAATTATCGGCCGAACTGAAATGATGATGGCATCGTAACCCGGAATTCTAAAAGTATAATAAAAGCAAAGAGTACTTAATAAAGTATCAAAGTAAATGACGATGGTGCTCCTGCTACCAGACAGGTTGCATGCATCAGCTTTGCAGAACAAAAGTATTACAGTGTTGCTTGACTGAGACTGTTCAGAAACTCATATACATTACGTTTTTTTAAGGTGTGAGAAAGACCACCGTCTTTGCGTTATCAACAGTTTTCCTTAAGCAAACATTAACAGTAAAGATAGTTTATTTATCACTTACCGCGATTATTCCAAACCGAGTTCAGATTCAACTTCCATTTGGAATGGTCAGAAGACGCGCTAAATACCTCTCATCAATTTTATGGCGCTATCTTCTAGGTTGCATTCTCTCATCTGCCCTATTCTCCATTTCCTTCCAATTCCATCTTCCAGGCGACCGTTGTCTCTTTCTGCATAGTGCCAATAAAGGGAGAGACGGAATTTCATTCGTTTTAATGCTTCTAAAATAAATTTCCCCAGGAAGGAAAATTTGCTTTAGAATTATTAAAACAAATGAAAGTCCTTCTCACCCTTTATTGATACTTTCCAGAACTTCATTGATTAAGTTTAAGCACGACTAAGAACCACCGGTTAATAATGTAAAAATAGAAATTTAAAGTTTGTTTAGAGTTGAATTGTCTGCCTGGAGGATGGAATTGAAAGGAAATGAGAAAATGCAACTTACAGTAGATGGATAGCGCCGTAAAACTGATGACAGGTAGATTTATCATAGTTAATCTCCTCTTAAAAAAAGCTGTCATGATAGCAATGTAAAATACAGAAATAGAAGGGCGTGAATCCGTAAACGGGAAATGGACTGAATGGGCCTTTATATCACCCTATCAAAAGCTTCGGGCATGTGGAGAACACTGACAAAAGATTTCCAAGAGTTTATTAGATAAGAAAACCTGATATAGGTAAGGCAGGAACAGAATTCATACTGATTAAAGGAGATTTGGTTGAATATTTTGAGGTTTCTAGATGGTGATAAAACTTGATCCGACATTAGATCCTAAATATACTCTCTTTCAGTTACTTTTAGATCTGCACATTTTTTCCACTTGTCCTGTTCTACAGTACTGCCAATACTGTGTCAGTAAGTCGGAAATAATACGAATGTACGAGCCAACTTATGCCCAATGCGTGTGAAAGGTCATAAGTTAGAATATCATGAGTCATCAGAGCGAAAGTGTGTACTCTATCTGGGACCCCTTATCACAGGTAACAAAGTATGTCAACAGGTCATAAAGAACAACTATAAATGAAAGCACTGTAGATTCTTTGGAAAATCCAGTGAGTGGGAAACAAAGCAACTGGAATGCGAGAACAAATTGTAAACAATGGACTGAAATGCTGATATTGTACCAAATAAGACCTGGTTGAGTGCTGATATAAAGAGTTCAAAATGAACGAAAACATGAATTTCATTGCATGCCCTTAATATATAATGAATGCTTACTCCACCAGTAAAAACTGGCGAAGTATACATTTCTCACCTCGAACAACTGGAGGATGTGAAGCAAATCAACGAGTATATATATGAAAACCGGACGTTTATACATACGGCGACCAGACTTTTCAATAGGTGGTCGCAGGAACAAAAAAGGATGCGAAAACATGAAGATACTTAAGAAAAAATTTCAGCATAATCTAAAATAACTTACTGTATAGAAGAACTGCTTATATACGAATATTAAAGACTTGAACTGACAAATAACAGGACCCCTGCTTGTCTAGATGAGTGAATGTATAAGTTCATCTAAAATCAACATATATGAAGATGAAAACATTGATGTATTCGCAGCTGATGTTATTAATCCAATTCAGAAAAGGTCAACGTTGCTGTATTGTACTATTTCGAGTCAATATCCTACGGCTTATCAACGTTGCTACGTAAAATCTAGAAATATATCTACAAATTATTTTTTCACTGACAGATATCTCTGACTGTCTATCCGTTTGCCTGTCGACTTTTTCGAGTTTTTTTTTTTTTTATTTACATCAGAAGAGAGAAGTTGACTTCTAAAAGGGCTTACATATCAAACCTGTATAACTATAAAGACAAAACAAATTTGTAGTTGGTATCCGGTAAAAAAAAAAAAAAGGAAATTTTTTCACAGGGAAATGGTGCAGAGTGTATTGGAATGAATAAAACATATGATTTCTTATAATCTCTCGAAACAAAAACTAGCTATCGCTACAATTCAATTCACCACTAACAGAACGTTTCTTAATAATCCCACAAGGAGTACAAAAAGTAGGCTCACTGCAGACGGGTTTCAAAAAACTTTGTAAAGGCTTGCAGACGTAATTCCACCGTAAGAAAACAAGAAAACCAATAACATTCTAATCGCCTACCATAAGAAATAAAAACTCATCCCTCAACCTCTGGCGGGAAGCATCGAATTTTTCTTACATGCTGAAATGGTTTGGAGGTTACGTTGAGGAAGAGCGAAGGAGTTGGGGCGCATTGAGGGATGGGAGGTCATAGCAGAATTTGGCTGGTAGTAGGGGGAAGGGGGGCTCCAGAAGGTAGTGTGCGTCAGTGGTGATGGAGGAAAGGGGACGGGGCTAGCCCAGGGGATCTGAACCTGTGAAATATGGAGATAATGGTGAAATATTCATCAGGAGTATGGCACCTCGTCGAGAAAGCATCGTGATGCTCGGGTTTGGATATTTGATGGGAGAGAGGAAAAGATGCAGCAGTCATTCTCTCGAAGGAGAGAGAGAGAGAGAGAGAGAGAGAGAGAGAGAGAGAGAGAGAGAGAGAGAGAGAGGGTGGGGAGGCGACTATTTCCTCAAGAGGCTAATAGAATTCTTACGAGCTACACAGACTAAGTTATGCACTCATATTTCATCTCAGCCTTCAGGCACTGCATTATATTAGAGGTAACGGAATTTCTCGAGAAATAAAATTAAGCTGTATCTTCAAGATTGATCCACATGCAACACATCTAGCAAGGTGTTATTTTCTCTCCCCGGATAGACCTGTCTCATTGGTTACATATAACAAACGACGGAGTTTCGTTTTATCTACCTGAGATGGTCTGTTCAAGAGGTACAAGCCTGTCTGTTTCCAGATCGGCGATCTTAACAGTTCTTAGAATTCTCAGAGATGCTAAGATGTATCCATAGCGTTTCTTTATGAAATCCTCACTTTCCAACCGCAATGCAGGTAATTTTTAAAGCATATTCAAGCAAAGTCGGTCCTACTTTGCATGATTATGGATTTAGAAACAAAAAAGGAACTACGGATGGTGTCTGGAAGCATAAAATCATCAGGTACTACGTTTATGAAATTGCACCGATAAGTGATCTTCATATTATCAAAATGACAATGACATTGATCACTGACATATTCTTAAGGTAGTTAAGGGTATGTATGAACATAAGTTCCTTTGCAAACCTACAATAGAACTCGTCATTAAAACGTAGTGTAATCTTTTGTTTCATATTTACGGAAAAGGAGACTATGTTGCGGTCAAGAAATGCATCTTTCTAACATTCATCTCTGAAACACAGTATGTCGGACTACAAAAGATAACAAGCTCTACTGGGAGTTTGAACTATGTTTATTAAAGGATAAAGAGAAGTTACTGTCATTAAGTAAAATGAATAGTACATGTTATACGAGGGTGAAAGTTGTTTGTCAATGTGTGCAGATTGTAAATAGAGAGAACGTTATCAAAAGGAGTACATTTCATTTTGGAAGTGACAACAATATGATAAAATTCTTCAGACTGTGGCCCTTATCATTTTGAATAAGCGATGGAAATGTTTCTATCGTCTATGAAATACAAATGTAAAGGAAATAGGATGAGACTAACAAAAATGAACATAATATGATCAAAATGCTTTATATTACGACCCTGATTTCGAATACGTGATGGAAATGAAGTTTACATCGCCTATGAAATATAAATATAAAGGAAACAGGTTGAGAACAACAGTTGATAAAAATAATAACGACTATAAGTCAGAAGAGCAGTTACAAATGTAAATGGCTCCCAAGAGTACTTTAATCTGAAACAATAACTTTTATGTTAGCCAAATGAAAGAGTAATGTCCATACCAAATAACGTATAGGGCCAGTTTAAAATATCTTTATGCCTGTGTTACCAATATGAATGAGAATGATAAGTCTCAGACATCGTCGACCTTTGGGATATTGTGAAATAATTTAATTCTGGTGAGAAATACCAAATTTAGTGGTATTATGAGGTAAACCTAATCCTGCCTGATGTCATATATTAATCGTTTTAAGGTACCAATTCGATTCTCCGACCGGCCAATGAAGAATTAGAGAAATTTATTTCTGGTGATAGACTTACATTTCTCGTTATAATGTGGTTCGGATTCCACAATAAACTGTAGGTCCCGTTGCTGGTTCTTAGTCACGTAAAATCAATCAAATCCTTCGGGCCAGCCCTAGGAGAGCTGTTAATCAGCTCAGTGGTCTGGTTAAACTAAGGCATACCTAACTTAACTTTAAGATACAAAGCTTGAAAATATTATAAATCAGAGACAGTCATGAAAGATCCGACTAAGCTACAACGGGAAGTTGAGAAAATTCCAAAGGTAGATGGAAGTTTAACCACCCAATCTTCCAGTACCTTTCAAAAACAGATTCTTCTTTTCCATTGCATCAGCAACAAAGTTAAACATTTTGATCCCTCCCTTTTAGCACATCGGGGACCACAAAATAAAAAATAATAAATTCTTGTTACTTTAATATGGGTTCCTGACAGAAGTCCCAGGCAGTGGAACTACTGTAACCGACTTCAGAGACCGAAGCCGTCTGTTGTTTAAGAAAAACAGCATTCAGTATCTCTCCTCAAAAGATTTTAGTTATTGTTTTAATGATGCAAGTATTTTCTTTCCCATCAGAAGAGGCAGTGAAAGTTGAAGCAGAAGGATATTTGATTAGCTATTAGAAACTGAATTTTTTTAAGTATGTGTAATCTCTCTAAATGAAGACCATTGTTCCTCTCTCTCTCTCTCTCTCTCTCTGGCTTATCTCAAATTTCATACTTCCATTTGAAGTTCTGACTGAAGTTGGGCAACACTCAAAAATCCTCCCAATGTCGTCTATTAAATGAAGCACTTTAGTGTCAAAGGATGATATAATGTACTTTCTTAATCCTAATACCTGTTTACTGTTTACTCAAGATTCATGCCTCATGAAGGAAATCCATGAAACGTTCCACTGCGTTATTTCCAGCTTCCTGAAATTAGAACAAGTTCAATCGGATATGTCTAGGATAACAATCATTTAAAAGTGGCATTCAGCGGTTGTGATACTGACAGAACCTCAGAGTAAAACTATGTATCATGTGTTTCAAAACTATTTCCCAGTCGTCGGCCATTTCAGTTTAAGCTATGAGCTAAATTTGATGTAGTTTGAAGGTCATAGTTTTACTCTGTCAGCATCACAACTGCTTAATGCCGCTTTTAAATGATTGTTGTCCTAGACATGTCCGATTGAACTTGTTCTAATTTCAGGAAGCTGAAAATACCGCAATGTGACCCTACTCCGTTCCCCTCAGTAAATGACATTTTATCATCCTTTGACACTAAAGTGCTTCATTTCATATTGGGAGGATTTTTGACAGTGTTGCCCAATGTCAGAACTTCAAATGGAAGTATGAAATTTATAAAAGATAAACCAAGTTTCTATTATTTCTGAACCAGGGGAAGTGATACTCGTTTCCATTATGATTTTACATTAAAACTTAAAAAAAAACTATTTTCATCTTCTTCACTATCACTTTTATTCAGCTGATTCTTTCAAGCCACTAAAATTTCGGTGATATAATATTTTCTATACAACATAAAATGGTAGTTTTGGAATTTGCTATTTTCAAACCTATAATTAGAAACATTAAATAATGAAATTCAATGATTTCCCCATAGATATTGGGAGAGGGTGTAAAATTAAGACATCTTTTTGTATATATGTGGTACTATTATTCTGGAGAGCGATTCATGCCATATTCAGTCTAGCATGCTATCCTCTGTCTATATATTTCACCATGACGATAGTGACTATTAAATAACTGAATATTTTCTCATACGCTTTTATTACTCAACCATGGACATGATTCTTTCTATATTTTGTCTGGGTGGTGTAATGGACATTTATATATATATATATATATATATATATATATATATATATATATATATATATATATATATATATATATATATATGTATATATATATATATATATATATATATATATATATACATATATATACATATATATATATATATATATATATATATATATATATATATACATATATATATATATATATATATATATATATATATATATATATATATATATATATATATATATATATATAAAATATATATATATATATTATAAAACTCGTGGTGTTGCTTCGTTGCAGTACTTTACAAAATAATGTCATCACTGGACTCAGTGATGTGTATAAAGAACTGCAAAGGCCGTTTTTAGTAAATAACATCGTTGTTAAATGTGAATGGGTTTTGAAAACGGCAATTTTCCGAAACTACTCGGGATGAAAGGGATTCTGAATTTGATGTAAGGTTGTCCTAATATTTTTCCATGGGATATTTTGAAGAATTTAAAATTTATTTTCATTAGAAATGTTTAGTTAACTCATCTCTAATAACAAGGGATCATCGTGGGAAACCAGAATACTAGTCTTGGTTTCCTAAAATCAGGTTAGACTGTTCGGGTCTTGGCTGCCATTTTTTCAGGATACTGACGACGAGGATGATAAATAAGCAAAGTGTATAACCAAATACTGTTCCCATAATTTGCACCTACCTAGGTCAGGTTAAGTTTTTGAGTCACACCCCTCTCTGGTTTAGTAGGCGGTGTTCTTGGTTAGGCAAAGTTAGGGAAGGTGAAGTTAGGATGCATCCATTTATTTTCCTCTATAATTTGCAGTACCATAGGTCACTTTAACTTTAGGGCCCAGGAGGATGAAGCTACACTGGTCAGGTAGGATGTGGCATTTACTAAGTAAGTTTAGGTTAGGACACATCTCTCTTTCACACCAAAACCTCATTAATTGTTAGGTGGCGTTGAATTATCATTAGGGTCCTAATGCTTGGTTAGTGTCCCTAAATTTCACACATCTTCCTATCCTTCTATTATTTTTAGGCTAGGGCGCCTATAATGGCTTAGATTATCAAAACAATAAAAAAAAATCATGAAAACTATATTATAAATACTTCCCAATAGGTTTAAATGTAATATCTACAGTATTTTTTCTTAGCACATCAGCCATAAATTTACCAAACCCATTTTGAGATTCAGCAAGAAATTTCAGCTTAAAAAAAAAGAAGAAATTTACAGTCAACACAAAACGTCTATAACCTCCTTGAAGCACTGAAACTCCGTCTTCATCAAAGACTACAAGAATCTGTCAAAATTATAAGAAAAACTCTTTATAATACAAAATAATATCGAGTATTTTAACTATTTTAACTCTTTTCATAAAAGTGGTGGGAAAAGACCATCAAGCTGAGCAAGAGAAATGCAGCATCAATTTTTGAAAAGGGTATCATAGATGAGATCTGTCCATTGTCACTCTACATCAAATTACGAGACTATTCTTTTCGAAAAAAAAAGGGGGAAAAATAGAACCTAGGTGAATTTGTCAGTAGTACAGACAGCGGTAGAATAGGCACACCTATTCTAAGATAGTCTCTCATAATCAGCCTCTGACACAGAGGACTGAAAAGCTTAATTCTCTGTGGAAAATGATGCTTATTCCAGTCTGTCGTAAAATAGGAAGGAATCTCTCTCTCTCTCTCTCTCTCTCTCTCTCTCTCTCTCTCTCTCTCTCTCTCTCTCAGCACTGTCTATCGAGTTTGAAAACTCCTCAAGATCTCCGTTAACCTTTTTGTAAAAACCATTAAAATCATTAAAAATTATTAAAATAGAGGAGACGTATAGAAAATTAACTCTAGGACTTTTAAGGAATAAAAAATGAGAATGCACTTTGGGTATTCATTACAATGAAACATAATCAATAAAAAATTTTCAAAAGCAAATCGCTCATATGACTATGCCCTTTTTGTAACTAGTATCAGTATTAACAAAAAAGTCTTTTTTTTTTTAACTAGTATCAGTATTAACAAAAAGTCTTTTTTTAATTAGTATCAGTATTAACAAAAAAAGTATTTTTTTAACTAGTATCAGTATTAACAAAAAAAGTCTTTTTTTAACTAGTATCAGTATTAATAAAAAAAAGTCTTTTTTTAACTAGTATCAGTATTAAAAAAAAGTATTTTTTTTAACTAGTATCAGTATTAACAAATAGTCTTTTTTAACTAGTATCAGTATGAACAAAAAAAAGTATTAAAAAAAACAAAAGATGCATATAATGTGAACAGAATTATTTCGCCTCTCATCTCACTTAAAAAATAATATTCCTTAATTATAATCACAATTCTTGACTGTTGATTTAGAAAATGGCAAAAAGGCCTTCAATTATCTGGAACTATCATGAACTCACTAAATCATTATTACAATCAAGGAAACCGAACTGCGACTTACAAATTTTATTTTTACAGACGTAAAATAAAATCTTTGCAATAACTTAACTAAGAGAAAAAGTGATAACAGACACAGAGTCGAAGAACGTAAAGCACACAAACAAACAAACACACGACAAAGAAGAAACCGAGGAAAGAATTATACACACTCTCGCCCTCGCTCCACCTCAAGGCTATACCGAAACAGTTCGAGATGCGAATTTGTAAAATATGACGAACATTTCCCAAGAGACATTTGACATTCGGTGGTTCCTTAGCCCTAACACACAACGCACTCCCCCGGCCTCCGAATTTCTTGACCCCCCCTGCTCACATTTCTACATCCCCCAAGCAAAGCTGAACAACTCTATAGGAACCCACTTTCACCCTAACGTCCCCAGACATGCTCTGTAATCCTCCGGTAATCTCTTTTTCGTTATTGTTGACTGATCGTAATAATCTTATATCAAATAAACAGTTTATAAATTGGAACATTTCGTGGATGTAAATTTAGTTCAGTGTTACGGCAGTGATAGTAAAAAACAAAAAAAAAAGTCATACCTGTGTGGCTCATAGTTCCTGGGCAAGTACTCATATTCGAGGAATCTTTCTGACGACAGTAATAATTAAACATATGGCATTGATTTTGAGTCTTTATACTAATGAACTGTTGAACAATCGGATTAGGAACTGTTATGGATTCGCAAATTAATAAAAAAAAATCAGTAATTTAATACTGCCTTATTTCGAATCATACAGAATGATAACTAGCAAAGAACACAAAAAATAATAATAATTTTTTTTCCTTTGACAGTCTTCCGTCAGTACTTTAGGTGTAATTAAATAAATTCACGTAGCAAATAAAAAAAAAACAGAAATCTGTTTTACAAGGGCTTTTGAAATGTAATAACTTAGATGTATGTATAATTATAGAAATAGCAATTTGGGGTTCGTCGATTATACATGAGGCGAGGAAACATAAAATAAATTAGTTTTATTCAGTTTTTAATATATATATATATATATATATATATATATATATATATATATATATATATATATATATATATATATATATATATATATATATATATATATATATATATATATATATATATATATATATATATATATATATATATATATATATATATATATATATATATATATATATATATATATATATATATATATATATATATATATATATATATATATATATATATATATATATATATATATATATATATATATAAAACACAACTCAGTGGTAAAGGCAGGAATATCCAAGCATGCACAGAAGTACTATATTCCAACTTTTTCGTGATTACGTCATCAGGAAAATTCTACTGGAAGTAAAATGCAACAATTTTGCAATAATCCCAGGATCTATTGCGACGACACAAGGAAAAACCTTAGAAAACGAGTAAACCTAAAAAAAAAAAAAAAAAAAAATAGTAAGCAACTAAAAATCACGCAGTTCACGTATATGTTAGTTACATTTAACTCCAAGTACATGAGGAACACAAAACAAAATTCGTAACACAAAAGAACCATAGAGAAATATTAAAACTCGCAGATTAAAAAAAATACATTAATTAAAAGGACGGATGCATACTTACCTACAAACAAACAAAAAATAAAAGATAATAAGCACACAAGGTTGACATGTCAGTACAAAAGCTAAAACTTCACTAAAGACATACACATTCAAAGAACACAGAGAATGACAAATTAAGATGATAACAATGGAACAGCCGTATTTTGGGAATTTAGAATGGAACACGTTTAATATTCAGCGTTTCCAGAATGAGATGCGTTTGTTCGATATTTTGCCTGACCAGTAACTTTAAATTCTCTGTATTGGACGGACGAGAGTCTTATGAGAATCGGCCCTCTCCCTGTGAAGCCGCCTGGTGGATCCGATATACTGTAATTCCCTAGATTACATCTTAGGCAAATGTACTCAAAGTATAACTACATCACACAACATCAATGGGGGAAGCCGATCTTTAAATTTAAAGAGTGAGGCAGCGGTTCTGGGAGTTTTAGGTGGAAGTTTTAGGTCAATTGTTTTGGAACATTTATGAACGGCTTATCGAAATCCCTGCGAAAACCATCTTCAAATAGGAAAGTACAAGGGGAGTTTGGTCACATTAAACCAAGATAGAATTGTGGGAAATTTTTTGATTAAGAAGCTTATTAAGAATTCTGTGAAAGATATATGTGTATGTATATATATATATATATATATATATATATATATATATATATATATATATATATATATATATATATATATATATATATATATATAGATAGATATATATATATACATATATATGTGTGCGTGCGTAGAGAGAGAGAGAGAGAGAGAGAGAGAGAGAGAGAGAGAGAGAGAGAGAGAGAGAGAGAGAGAGACGTATGTACATGAATCCAATATAAAAAAACAAATTTAGCCAAAATTATAGAAGCGATGCCATATGTTTTTTTTTTTTTAGTTCTTCTGAATTATGAACCTCCCCAAAGGAAAAATATAAAGAAATCTGTTCATGATGCACAAAAACAGAACTTGGAACATTTTGAAGTCTGAACCTTCGTTAATTCCAAAATCTAGCCTGAAAAAAAAGGTTTTTTCTTTTTTCATTTTAGCTTTTTACTGCACCGACCTGATCGACTTCAAATCCCCGTCGGCCTTAGGATGACCATTGACCATTAAGTATTTCTGTAAGGGTAAGACTTAACGGCAAAAGTATAGAAAATCAAGGGGGGGAAAAACGAAAAACCAACAACTTTTCCCCCGAAAAGGGCAAAAGACTTTGCCAGCCCAGACGCGACAAATATGTAAATGCATATTAAAAAAATTATGATAATAAGAGGTGAAGCGAACATTTGAGAGTGCATGTATTTAAGCGAAGAAAAGGTTACATAAAGCTTATGGTTGCCCAACATAACCAAAGTGGTTGTCTTTCTGTGCTATTACATTTCAAAATGTAGCGTTTTATCTAAAAATTACATCTTTTATTCCCATTCTATAACCATTGTTATCTTTGTCGTGGTTTCGACAAAAACACTTTTGGGCATTATCAGATTCACATCTATAACCAGAGAAAACACAAATCGAGCGACGAATTTTGGACAACATCACAATACAAAAAGCAAATTCTTCATCGACTACTGGAGAGGTAAAATGTATTTGTGGTGTACGTATGTATGTATGTATATTCTCAAGAGAGGACGGAATAGGTCAACAGAACTGTGACAGAGCTAAAGAAGACTCTGTAACCCCCTCAGGATCCCAAAAGCATCGAGAAGCGTGTCAGCTAGACACCAGCTTTATAGCCAACTAGTCAGGAGGGACTCTTCAAAAAATTAATGCTTTATTACTAAAAGAATGAAAACTATTAAGTGTGATTGACTGCCTAATTTAAATTCAAACGATGTGTCGTTCTAGTGTAATGTGTGGAGTCTGCAAAATTTACAAGTAGACAAGTCGAGTGACAAGGTGGAGTTCGAAAAGTTGAAAAGGCTGAAAAATTTCAAAGTAAGAATGAAAATGAAGAGGGCACAAAATGAAATGGAAGAGTGACAAGATGGAGTCTGACAAATTTAAAAGGCTGAAAATTCCATTGAAAAGACTAAGAGGGGAAAAATTATTAATAACAAGGATTAATGACGGGGCTTCATTAAAATCATTGGCAGGATTCCAAACATGTCTTAAAGCTTTCCCTAGCTAAGTTGTTGGAAATTTATATCCCATTATTCCCAGCTTTTTGTAATACACTAACTATATATATATATATATATATATATATATATATATATATATATATATATATATATATATATATATATATATACATACATATATTTGTTTAGCAAAAATCTTTTGCCATTTCCCAGATAACAGAAATATATATTTAAATTAGTTTCAAGATAACGTCTTAGAAAATTTCAGGAAACGATATTTATAATGAAATTTGTCTGTAAAAATTATGCGATAAAGCGTAATGTTTTATTTTTTTATTCTTTTGGTCAAGGACGCCCCCCGTTCATTTAACCTGATAATGATCTACACCTACTGGTAAATTTAATTACTACCCTCCAAATATCGCCGGATTAATTCAAATGAAAATTAGATTACACCCATATCATATTGCTACGAGTTTTACTTTTTATGTTGGGTAGTTGCATTTATCTTAAATATGAATAGATTGAGCAATTTAATGCAAAAGATGGCTTTTACATGAACAAAGAAAGATAAAAATGAATAAAAAAATGGCCGAACTTCGAGTAAATAAATGTGATATACATAAGGAAAAAATACCAAAGTTCGGCGGTGGATTAAAAGAAACCCACCGAACGAAACAATACAGGAATTTCTGATTTCCATTAATTAAACAGGCAAGTTATCCAACTTCAAACTTCGCTCGAAAATCGGAAACAAAATCCCTTCCTCCAAACATACATTACATACAGGAGAGTATTATTACTGACGATTTTGAATTTTATTACTATTTAATCAAAATGTATTTATTTTTCATTCAAATGAATATTTCAAGTTACGAAATAGGATTTTTATAAAAAAAAAATTTACAGAGTTCAGAAAATTTGCTAAGATACATAAAACTAGAGTTTTTTTTTTTTTTTGCTTTACAGTTCACTGTTAATGTGAATTATTTCTGACTCTTAGTAACTAGGCCCCCGGGAAAAAAAATCGAATGAAAGGAAACTTGGTAAATCACGGAGAAATAATCTTATTCATTTCCGAAAATCTGAGAAAAATCCTCCCTGCTTTTATATACTTTCATTTATGGTGAGTGTTTCAAGAGAGATCGTTCAAAGTAGAAATTAACGGCTTTGTTGTAATATAAAAATGCAATTTTCATGTAATGAAAGAGAATTAAGAAATCTGAAATCGTAAAATAAATAAAGCAAGTGGTTTAATTTTTAGATACCTGGTACACAATACTACATGGCCATGACTTATGCTAGTTCCTCATTGGACAGGTCGGTATCGTTCTCGGCTAGCACTCTGCTGGGCCAGCGTTCGATTCTCCGGCCGGCCAATGAAGAATTAGAGGAATTTATTTCTGGTGATAGAAATTCATTTCTCGTTATAATGTGGTTCGGATTCCACAATAAGCTGTAGGTCCCGTTGCTAAGTAACCAACTGGTTCTTACCCACGTAAAATAAGTCTAATCCTTCGGGCCAGCCCTAGGAGAGCTGTTAATCAGTGCAGTGGTCTGGTTAAACTAAGGTATACCTAACTTTCCATGACGTATGCTTTCCTGCGGTATATTATTCGCTTAGTAAATTGTCTTATATACATCACTGAATAATGCACAACTATATGGATGCACAAGAAGAATTTTCTAAAATTCCATTACTCATTCAGTTTGTCTAAAGGAAAGCATAAGTAAGTCAGCTGGTTTATGGCTCGTGAAATTTAGGCTGACAAGCCCAGCACTGGCGCTCTTTCAGCCATTCAGCGCTCAAGATTGAAAAGAGGGAGTTGGAGTGGCTGGACAGCGAGATAAGAGACCCAGAAAATAAAGAAAATGAAGTACCAGGATCTGAAGGTGTTACGGACAGAAAGCCTAACAGATGCAATGAGTTGTTGGACATTAAGACTGAAGGAAGGAAGCTGGAATGGAGGTAATGTAAAAGGCTACAATGTGGGATCAGCTAGGGCCGAAGGGACGCTGGAAAAAGTTAAGTATACCTTAGTTTAACCAGACCACTGAGCTGATTAACAGATCTCCTAGGGCTGGCCCGAAGGATTAGACTTATTTTACGTGGCTAAGAACCAATTGGTTACCTAGAAACGGGACCTACAGCTTATTGTGGAATCCGAACCACATTATACCGAGAAATGAATTTCTATCGCCAGAAATAAATTCTTCTAATTCTTCATTGGCCGGCCAGAGACGCGAACTCGGGCCTAGCAGAGTGCTAGCCGAGAACTCTACCGACTCGTCCAACGAGGAACTAAGGGACGCTGGAAATACACTTTACTGATGCCTACAGTATACCATGCGTGGTGTATTGGCGGCACTACCCCAATACAATGAAAAGTGAGTCAGCGTCTATGATCTTGATTGGTTATAATGACAGCCCAGACACTTTTTCACAGATCAACCCTTTTTTATCAATTAAATTTTATAGGATTAACATAAGATAATGTTGAATGATAGCCACTGAATTTGAGTTCAATAATTCGGTTTTTAAGTATATGGAGATACATTTTGAGCTTGAATCTGAGAGCGCTTGCAGTTGGGTCACAGGACGCATAAAGATTACAAACGAATGATTACTGCGGGAAAAAGTCAAATATAAAACATTTCTGTTTTAGTATAAAACGAAAAAGACATTTAAGTAAAATAAAGTTTCAAAATATAATTAACGCAATGTGGTTCAGCGACGGTCTTATGGCGCCCTACCTTAAACTTTCGAAAGTGTCTCTAGATCTTATCTCATGGTTTCTTACTAAATTCATGTCATCCCCATTAACCCTTCTCCTTTGATAGGCAAACCTCTTCATACGCTTTTAAGGTGTTAACAAGGTTAAAAATTAAGCTAGTGCAGAGTGTAGCCTATGCTGGGATAAAGTACGTAAAACTTTTACTAAGGAATCTGTCATTGATGATAATTCAATTTTGTAAGCATTTCATAGAAAAACCGAACAGTGTCGGTGGCCTAACATCATGGGATTCGCCTTCTAGTGACATTGTTAAGTGGCTCCAGCCATCAACAGTACAATACTATTCTTCAGGCACAATTATATATATATATATATATATATATATATATATATATATATATATATGTATGTATATATATATGTATGTATGTATGTATGTATATATATATTTATTTATATATATATTAATTATGTAATTTTATATATGTATGTATGTATGTATGTATATATGTATATATATATTTATTTATATATAGTTATTATAATTTATATATATGTATATATATATATAAATATATATATACATATATATATACATATATATATATATATATATATATATATATATATATATATGTTATATGTATATGCTACTCCACCGAAGTCTGTTAGTTGTTAATTGGTACTTCGCTCATCAAAATTTCTCTTTATTCCCATGTACGAGTGTTCTGTTGGTTTGGCCTTCCGCCTCCTGCCACGATGGATTGTTTAAGAGGCGAATCGTATATTTTCGTCTGGAACGACGAGGGAATGAGTTCGGCTCTCCTGTAGAAGTTCTCGACCTGAATCACGGCTTGATCTTCAGTGTGGTGGTCACCTTTTTCGCTTCAATGCTTTGCTTTCGATGAATTAACTTCTTGCTTGAAGTGGGCTTGTCTGCTGTTGATGCATCAGTGTCACTGGATGCTCACACCCCAGCCCCCTCGTGCCCTCAGTCAGATGTGCTGAGACCACCGTCATCGCCCACATCCTGAGCTCTCGTCTACTGCTGCGGTGACGCCTCCAGAATCTTCCTGCAGACAGAGCCGTTGACTCAAGATCTTCTCAAGGCCTTTTGGCCACGGAGAAGATCTTGTAAGCGTCTGATTTTGTTCCTTCTGCATATTCAAAAAAATTGACTTATTCCCTTCAGTTTGAGAATTAGTGTCTTGGGACGACCAGTACGTCGGAGTGCCAGCGAAACTGCTTCGGTGCGGAGATTATTACATTGTTTTTGCCCGGCGTGGGGAATGTATTTAATTGTATATTACTGTGAATATTGTGCTAGCAGTTAGGTTAAGGATTTCCTTCTTTCTTTAATCTCCTACTTATTACTGTCTTAGTGCAGATGTTTTTTCAGCACTTTCCCTCTGACTATCGTTTGCATGACGGTTAAGTGTGGGTTTGAATGAGAACTGTAGTTGATTGTGTTTATGCCCTTAGCCAATAATTCGGGGACTTGTGTAAATGACTTATTGTAATAAATGTAGGCATTTACGTTAAAGGTTTCACTTAATCCCCCATTTCAAGTGTATTTTACTGTATATATTGCTGGTAAACCTACTCTTTAGCTTACAAGATATCGTAGTAGGGGAAATCGCCTGGAAATATTATTCAAAGTTTAAAGTGAAAAATAAGCTTTATAATAAATCATGTTATAAAGAAAACAAGAGTTCCTCACGATTTATACACACACACAAACACACACACACAAACACACATATATATACACACATGTATAATAAGAAAAATTACCCTACGCTACGTAATTCATAAGTCATTTAAGGAAGCCGTAAGTTTGTTAAATTTACCGAGCATTATAGTTATAGCGTTAATATATTTTTTTTTTAATCATCAGCGATTCCAACAGCACATTCACCTTACCAGCAGAACAACAGGGCAGGGAAACTCTCCCCTAGGTCACCTACAGACACAGAAACACCATCTAAGATTTTCAGGAGACAAAGGGAAGATTTATGCCTCGTATTGTGGGGAACAGGGCTCCCCCTTTCTGCAAGAAACCCTTCGCAGCTAATGGTATGTGACAGCCATGGAAGATTAATCACTCAACTTGTTAAATTGACGTAAGCTGAACCTAACTTCTTCTGGAGTTTGTGCCGCGTGGTGCAAACTTTCCCGAAAGTTAGCTCTGGAATGACATGGATCCGTCGATGATGCAGACAAGTAGAGATACGCGTAAATACGATCTCACGTTTCTTCTTCTTCTTCTTCTTCTTCTTCTTCTTCTTCTTCTTCTTCTTCTTCTTCTTCTCACGCGTAGCCTTATCCACTGGCACGTTTTCCATGTTTCATCCAAAATTGCGTCATTGGGTCATCCTCACTAGAAAAAGAACGCAACTCTCTACTACTTCTTCTTCTTCTTCTTCTTCTTCTTCTTCTTCTTCTTCTCACGCGTAGCCTAATCCACTGGCACGTCGTTCATGTTTCATCCAAAATTGCGTCATTGGGTCATCCTCATTAGAAAAAGAACGCAACTCTCACTTCCACTTCTAGCGGGGAATTCCTTATAATACTCAATGATTTGAAAGTAGAATGGAAGATAAATGGTATTATGAGATGCGTAAATTTCTACGAAGTGCGGTTAGTATAGTAATTGATATTTTCATAATAATATAACCACAATTATTTTCCATTTTTATTAATTCTTAGCTGCAGCAATGAAACATTTTGCTAGCTCTATTTACACTTGGGTCAAAGATACGAAATGAAAAAACATTTGACACCATATTTTTTTCTCCTCTGAACGATGTTCACCTTTTCTATGGGGGATTAATAGTTTCTGAAATAACCCTAAATCCATTTTCCAACGATGAGGGGAACCCCAGCGGGCAACTGGGTTTCAGGTCGGGGAAAACATGTGGGAACTAATTATTTTAGATAGCCAAACCCACTCAACTGACTCCAATACCATAACAAAAATCTTCCATTTTGAAAGCCTGTACCCACCGCTCGTTTCACCTAGCATAAACCTAATGTATAACAGGGACACAGGAACAATAAGGCATATGATGAACCTTCCTGGTTAGGGAGTCAAATATGGACTTGACTAAATGAGAAATGTCCGACTGGGTTCTAGGTCGTAGGGTTTTGAAGTCTTGTATCGGAGTATTTTTTGCTCCGACTAAATGATGATCACTATTTCGCTTTCGTTGCATTACGTAATATCCCACCGTATGTTGGAATTCTTCAGGTAGATATTCGCTGTTAAGTGTTCATAAAATGTATATATAATGTATGCATGACGCTAGTGGTTTCACATTCTTCCACTAAAATGGCGGGCCAGATATAAAGCAATAGAATGTTAGTACCTCCTCACTTGCGTTGACAGACGAATGAGAGATTTTGTCCCGCTCGATGAGAATGAGTTCAAACGTCACGATAAAAACATGAAAACTCTTATGTATATTTGACTGAAGGTAAATCCTAAAAGAACTTATATTTTTGTAATAATTTTCGTACGGTCTGATCCTCTGCATAATATATGCTTTGTTTGTCTGGGGATTCAACTAACTAGCTAGTACATCATTGTAACGTTAAAAATCAATATAATCTTTTTAAAGCCATCTGTTAGATACGAGTCTTATAATTCTCAGCGAAGAATAAACCAAGCTCATACAAACCTAATTTTAACACTAAAACGCAAAACAATTCTGGTTTAGAGTACAAGGATATAGTTAATGAGTGAATGCTTCAATACCTGATGATTCGCACAAGAGACCCTAAAATTTTCGTTTTTCTTCAATTTTCATCAGCGAGAGAGAGAGAGAGAGAGAGAGAGAGAGAGAGAGAGAGAGAGAGAGAGAGAGAGAGAGAGAGAGAGAGAGAGAGAGGACACTGGCTTGGCGATAACCCTAACCCCGGACCTCTCTGGATTTAGTTCATGAGTGAATACTTCAGTATCTGATGATTCGTTTTTCTTTAATTTTCATCATCTAGATCTGAGAGAGAGAGAGAGAGAGAGAGAGAGAGAGAGAGAGAGAGAGAGAGAGAGAGAGAGAGAGAGAGAGAGGCTTGGCGATAACTCCCGACCCCTCTGGATTTAGTTCATGAGTGAATACTTCAATACCTGATGATTCGCACAAGAGACCCTAAAATTTTTCATTTTCTTTAATTTGAGAGAGAGAGAGAGAGAGAGAGAGAGAGAGAGAGAGAGAGAGAGAGAGAGGCTTGGCGATAACCCCCGACCTCTCCGTCCTCTTCCAGCACCACTGTCGAAGCTCTGGAGAGAGAAATCCCCTAGTGGACCGGGACCATCTTCCGTTGGTTTTGGATTTATTGGACTGGGGGCTTGAAGATCATCATTTATTTATTTAGCGATATGGAGGACATGACGGATATAAAGCTTGAGGCTTTCCGCTCAGGTCCCTCCCTCCCCCCCCCTCCTCCCTCCGCGTCAGCAGCCCCGCCCAAAAACCTCTTGGGCATCTGGGAGAAGCGCGGAGGTCAAGCGCTTCATCAATTTTAAGGCGAATTCAGTACATCGCATCAAGTGATTTTCACTGACCCCGCCCTCTGAGGTGCGGGACTTTCAAAAGGACATCAATTCTTAATACATACATTTATCCTCATATCAGGGGTGACAGCCTCTGATTTGATATTGAAGTCAACTAAATAATACACTATTTAAATTTATAAGTGATTGTTAGAATGCCAGTTATTAGCCCTAACATCGATGATGTTACTGATATATATATATATATATATATATATATATATATATATATATATATATATATATATATATATATATATATATATATATATATATATATATATATATATATATACACGCATGAAGAGAAGTATATGAAAACACTTCTTGACCAAATATCATAAGAAAGTTGTCCAAAACTTTGTGGAATCGTCTTTCGGGTTATTAATGTAGAATTTTCACGGTAATTTGTCTATAGTTAATGAAACACTATCATCCCTTTTTCCCATTCGGCCAATCTGGAATTGTCGGATCAGCGAGAATCTCTGAATGATGTTAGCCCGCTTTATAAAAATTTCCGTCAATTTCCTGCTTAAAATAGGAACATGCATTTTTACAGTCGCATTATCCGAACACATGCCTTTTGAGTTTGCTATAGAGGAAACGGGTTATGCATTCGGCTAGCCCGGGGGACAACTGATTTCGACTCTGGTGTATAAATTCCGGTCAAATTTAGAGTTTGTACTATTAACCAAAATCCATTGATCTACACCATTAAAGTTGACTGCTAAATTTGTAATAATTAACTCGTTATGATAGTTTTGTCACTAATACAATCGTGTTTTTTTTTTACACGAACAAATATCAAGCCACGAATAATCCTTAATATCGAGTTCACTTCACTTTACCTTGGGAATATCCTATGCTCTAAAAGAGATTGTACATAGTTGTGTCTGCTCAGCCAAGATTCGAACCTTTGCCTTTTTGGGCTTGATACAGAGGAAAAGGGACTTATCGATTCGGCTATCAAGAAAGATAGAAGTCTATTCACTCAGGTGTACATATTTAGAATCAAAATTGACCCATAACCATCTTTATAGCTGTCTAGTGTGTAACACGTGATTATGATAGCTTTGTCACATATAAACACGTGATTTTCTTACTTACAAATATTAAGCGGCCAGTATCCCCTGGTATCGGATTCCCTCTACCTTGGGAATAACTTACGTCCAAGTGGAATTATATATGAAAAGTAGATGTACCCAAGCTAGGATTCGAACCCATGCGTTTCTGGTTAAACAGAGCAGAGTCGAAATCAAATTTCATCTATCATGATAGGTAAATTGATAAGTCTCTGCTTCCTGGTAAATTGATAAGTCTCTGCTTCCTATTTGTTAAAAACACAACAGGCATCGATAAAATCTTAACTTGAATGTCTTAGTTTTATAGACTTTGCTGGCATATGTAAGTTTTTGTTTACAGTACGCCGATTTGCTGTTTTGACCATCATCTTCATTACAGTAGTTGCAAGTGCTTTTACTGTACATAAGTTAAGGTTGTTGACGGTTCTTTATGGGGGTGTTTTGGGCAAAATTTACCGTACATTTTATGAGTTCTACTGGTGGAGTTCTAGGAACCTCAACTGTATAAGAAAATACACTGAGTGGTGACTGAAAATCGTGACTATTACATATATATATATATATATATATATATATATATATATATATATATATATATATATATATATATATATATATATATATATATATATATATATATATATATATATAATATATATATATATATATATATATATATATATATATATATATATATATATATATATATATATATATATATATATATATATATATATATATATATATATATATATATATATATATATATATATATATATATATATATATATATATATATATATATATATATATATATATATATATATATATATATATATATATATATATATTATATATATATATATATATATATATTATATATATATATATATATATATATATATATATATTATATTCTTTATATAAAGGCCCTTAAGACAAACAAGAAAGTTTGAATATGTCACAACATTTCGGACAATACACATCGGCCCTCGTCTCGGTTGAAAATGAGAGGTGTCACAAAGACAACATTTACAGTATATGGGGATCAAAAGGTATTCAGGCTAAATGGCCTTGGGTTTATGAAAGCATTCTGTCTGGATTTCTTATCCTTCCGGAGATTTCCTGTCTGCTGTCCTTGATATAAGATGGGTTGCAATTATGATCCCTGGACCCTGGGTTAAGGGTTGACTTGGGAATTATTTATTTGGCGATGGTTATCTGACGGTCGATCTGCCGTGATTATCTTTTTCAATAACATGATTCAGACATACCACCAGACAGACATCTCTGAAAGACTCTCAGGCCAGCATTGCAATCCACGGTCCAGAGTTCAACAACTGTAACCCGTTTCCTATCAAGGAGATCTTACGATAAATCTTTTGGAAAAAAACAAATCCGGACAGAGTGCCTTCATAAACCCAAATCGGGTCAGTGTAAACATCTTCTGATCCTTCATCGAAATTGCCTTTGTAATGCTTCTCATTCTCCACATTCAGGGGCCGAAGTATGCTGATCGAAATACAGTCCCTTATCAAAATTTATTCGCTTCTCTTATGGGTCTTTTTGGGAAAAATACTATAAACTGTATATAT
Organism: Macrobrachium rosenbergii; assembly: GCF_040412425.1. Classification (NCBI taxonomy): domain Eukaryota; kingdom Metazoa; phylum Arthropoda; class Malacostraca; order Decapoda; family Palaemonidae; genus Macrobrachium; species Macrobrachium rosenbergii. Next base: position 17,397,205 of record NC_089744.1, read on the forward strand.
ATATATATATATATATATATATATATATATATATATATATATATATATATATATATATATAATGTATATATTTATACATATGTATGTATGTATGTATGTATGTATGTATGTATGTATGTATGTATGTATGTATGTATGTATGTATGTATGTATGTATACACACATTTATATATACTGTATATATATATAATGATTTTTTTGTCACATACACCGTGACTTTTTTATATTCACAAACCTTAAACTATAAATGTCGTTTAATATCAAATTCACTCGACCTCAGAATAAACATCGAAGGGAAATTTATAAGATAGAAGCGACCCGTCACCAGGTGGACTCGAACCACCGAATGGCTGGGGAACGAGGACTTTTTAAGTGGCAAAGATACGTAAAAAAAGAACTTGCTAGTTACTATACAACGCATGTCATTCTATATCTGAGTTCGATCACTTATGTTGGACAGTGCTCTGTAATCCACAAAACTGCTGGCCAGCAATGTCCATCTCTGACCTAAAAGTCAGTTTCAAAATGTCCAACAAATTTGATCTCTCCCGTCCACAAATCATTTGCGGAGATGACGATATTCTGAAGGAACAAAGATCCACGCGTTAGTGCTGTAAAAATGCGTAAATAAATCTGTCATTCATTCACCCCAGAGCTTTATGTTCCCTCCACACGAAGATGTCGGGAGAGCCAACACGAACTGAATGTGTTCAAACAGCCTTTTTACTATCAGAGTGGAAACTAAGATGTCAAAGAAAGGTTTCGAAGCATACGTTTGTATCATTTTGGAATTAGCTTTCCCTGAGTGTGATACACACACACGCACGCACAAACACGCCTCACACACACACACACACACACACATACACATATATATATATATATATATATATATATATATATATATATATATATATATATATATATCTATATATATATATATATATATATATATATATATATATATATATATTCATATATATATAATATATATACACACACACACACACACACACACACACACACACACATATATATATATATATATATATATATATATATATATATATATATATATATATATATACATATATATACAAAACAGACACACTCACTCCTATCTCTCAGAGTTACAGGCAGAACTTTCGAACAGCAGCCTCTTGCTGGGAGATGAATCTCCTCGGGGCCTTATTCAATGAGTCACAGGAGCCCGATGCTTCAGTTAATGTCGGGGCATTACGGAACCTACATCAGCGAAACTGCTACGGTTAATGATGAAACAAACCGTTAATTTTATGATAATATTATGGGCCGACAGCTCTGCGGGGACTCGCTTTTTCATGTAATACAATCAGAGCTGGAGCTTTTTCCGTTAATAAAAAAAGGAAATTATCGTTGTTGTTATTGCGAGGTGTATTTGAAAATTCACAAAGCGCATTCGGGGTAAAAATCATTGTTGGTAGATAGCTCTTTTCGTTTGAAAGCAATGTCGGCTTAAATACATTTGTAGAACATTTCAATACATAACATCTTAGTAAAAAATTGTCTACTCGTTAAGAATAGCAAAACGAACCTAGGTTTATTCAGTACAAATCTCTGATGGTCTAAAGTGATTCCGTTAGTCTTGAGATATGATATTAGATCTATATGCAATTTTTCTTTGTTATAGAAAGTAAATGCATGATTTACAGTGATAATTTTTCTCCATTCCAAAACGATTTTGAGATAATTACGCATACCAACAACATTTTACCACACTGAAATTTCTCTTCATAACAGAATCGTTCAAAATGTGTGGATATAGGAATTTGTACCTCCAAAGTCAACTAGTTATAATGTAGTGACAAACTTAGTAGTCATGAGTAGTGATGAATATCGGTAGAGTTAAATATTCTATGGATAAAAACCAAGGTAATTACGATAGCATGACAATTTCCATAGAAAAAATCATTTTCCAGCAACATTTGTTATCAAGGATTGTAATAATATTCTAACGACGGTAATATCCTGATAATAAATATCAAAGAAGATTAAAGTATTTAACAGTAAAAAAAATAATTAGGGGAACTGGTCTAGCAAAGTAACAACAAAGAATTGGAAATTCGTTGTAATTGTTATCGTACCGCAAAATGTAAAAACCCACAGCACTATAGATATTCATAGTAATAGATTACTATGTATACCACATACACAGTAATATGCACACAGTGTATATCATAGTAATATGTATATAAACGTATATCTGTAAGCATATATGCACGTAAATAAATATCGATTAAAACGCGAAAAGAAGTAACTTTAAACCATTAGTTTTAAAGAGATGTGTTTCATGACTCACCAATGACAGAAGTTTTTCTGGTGTCGGGACTAACCCAAGGATGTTAGAGGCTTCTTTCTCCCACCGAACTAAAATAACCCCTGAAAAGAAAAATGGCCATCTGATGACTAGAGAATGCTGATAGCAACACCGTAACTTACAATGGAACATTATAAACTAAAACCTTCAGGGGTTATGGCATCATGGTAGTGGTAATAGTAAGATATGTTACAATACACTCGTCATATACATATATATATATATATATATATATATATATATCCTGTATATATATATATATCCTATATACATATATTGTATATATATATATATATTGTATACACACACACACATACACATTATATATATATATATATATATATATATATATATATATATATATATATATATATATATATATATATATATATATATATATATATATATATATCAGGGGTTATCGCATCATGGTAGTAGTAATAGTAAGATATGTTACAATACACTCATATCATATATATATATATATATATATATATATATATATATATATATATATATATATATATATATCCTGTATACATATATGTATATATATATATATATATACATATATATATATATATACTGTGTATATATATATATATATATATATACTAGCTAACCAACCCAGTGCTGCCTGGATAACTCTGAATGACAACCGATAAACTTCTCTCTCTCTCTCTCTCTCTCTCTCTCTCTCTCTCTCTCTCTCTCTCTCTCTCTCTCTCCACTCCCTAACACCCACTCTACTCTCTCTTGCACTTCCACTTCCTCTCCCTCTCTCTCTCTCTCTCTCTCTGTCACCCACTTCCCACCCCCACCCCTTTTGGTGCCATTGATGTCTTACCCCACAGTATTCTTTTCCAGATAGTAAATCATATGTATACCGAAATTAGGTATGATAAATTCGTAAAGTTATTAAGTCTACGGATATAACCAGCACCGTTTCAGGGAGGCCCTTCCCACCCCAACCTCCTTTGGTGCCCTTTGGTGCTAGTGATGTCTTACCTCCACAGTGGTTGAAATTGATCAATGCACATCAGAGTTATTCTGGAACATACACACACATCCATCCACACACACACACACACACACACACACACACATATATATATATATATATATATATATATATATATATATATATATATATATATATATATATATATATATATATAATATACATATCCCAGAAACTTATGATTATCGCAGTAATGTTATGAAAATTACACCACTGAACATTTGAAGACACTACTTCATCATACTGTAAAGTAAATTAAATAATACAATAATATACTTGGGAACTGTGAAGTAACACAGATGAGAATTTAAAGATTAGCAGTATCGACGCGAGGAAATTTAGATACTTGAGCGATAACTACCTAAAGCTTTACGAAGGCACCATGGTTAAACACATTTTTAAGCGTTAATCTACCTTTGTTGACAGAGAAATTAATAAAGTAATTGCATCGACAACTAGCGAATTTTGAATTAACAAGTCCAGATCCTAAGTGAACAGATTTTATGATATAATTTCCTTTGCGATCCCGCGTTCAGGGGGACAATGACACGATTACTCTGCGTGCGTCGTTCCTCCCTTAGTCTAACGGCAATCCGGTAAAATTCAAAATTACAGTGTCAACACAGTCAGCCAAGACTTCTTAACATGTCTGAAGATACAGCTGCTTTTGATAGCTGATAGTAACAAACTTAGGGTATATCATTTTGTCTAGTTAACAAACTGCTAATTTTCTTTATTGGCAAAAATTACGGGTTAAATGAATAATGAATCTTAGCCAACTGCAATAGATCAGAGGGTAATTTTTCATTTGATGCAAAATTGTTTCTACAAATTAACAAGCTGAAGACAATATTTCAAAGTTACTGAGATGCAATGCAGGAGACAGGTAATTATAATAAGTAAACAGCGATGCAATTAGTCTTCAAAATACTAAAATAACCAGGAAGTTTTTCCTATTTAACAGAGATATAGACCAGGTAATTTTTTGTTAAATTTGTTTATATTAGGTCTATAATTAAGAAAAGCTTCAGTTTCTGTGCCAGTAAAGGATATGGGCAACAGACTTATTATTGGATCTTGTTTCCAAAAAATAATATTTAACATAAGAGTCTGGAAGCTTCAGGAATTGTGCGCCACAAAAGAGTATCTCTAAATAAGCAAGGAAGAAGGTTCAAATAGCACAAAAGCACACTCATGCATCCATGCAAATCACACACACACACAAACAATCACTCACACAAACTCAAAAACAAACTGACACACATACTTAAAATCTCTTGAACGCATTCATACACAAATGTGTTTGCGTTTGTGTGAAAGTAACTAACTAAATTACTATATAGTTTTGAAAATAAAGGGGCATTACTAATGGAATTACTTACCCCAGTTTAAAAGAAACTGGCAATTCAGCATACACAAAACCATCGGCATTGGCAACAAATGAGTTGTAAAGTGACAACAATATACATAAAAAGTGCAAGGTCTCAAACAAACTACAACAAACAAAAGCATTTATAAGTAATCTTTGTCTTGCGTAACGTCATGATGTCTCTCGCCACATAACCTCTTTTGACGGTACTGTATCACAGTATATCCTAGAGTTAGTAAAATGCTCACAACTTTATCTGCTTCTTTAGTTTACCAGATGTTTAAGTGGGTCGTACTATAGAGTTTACTGTTGAAAGGCCAAGATGGCTTCTTCTGGAACGTAGTGTTAATATGGCAGCAAAACAACACTGCAGCTACGATCGTGAAATGTTTTGCAGACGGAACTCTGCTTACGGAGGGATTCGTTCTTTCGGCCAATTATTAACCAGATTATTAACTTCTCCTCCTGTCTTGTTATTAAGATTATCAATGATTACCTGTAATACTGGTAACTTTGACACTAACGATTACTATTGCACGATCTGCTTGCAGTAGAGATATAACTAAAATGGAAAATAGAAGAGACTGTGTAAGATGAATGTATCCAATTTGCTATCACTTTCTGTTAAATCGCTCTCCGAAAGAGCTCCTACCACGATGCCGTTGTTATTATTATTATTATTATTATTATTATTATTATTATTATTATTATTATTATTATTGGAGAAACAAATCCACAGCTATGTGTATGTACATACATTTAAAGGTAAATCTGAACAGAGAGCTTTCGGGAATCTGCTCGATTCCCCTTTTCAATCTGGCGCGGTGATGTAAAAACACTAACCAAGTAAACATAAGACTCAAAACAAGCGAAGTTCGGCCTAAGAAGACTAGTGGAGGGTGCGGCTATAGACAGTGGTTTTATCTTTGGAAGGCAATAAATCCTTTACGCAGGAAGATAAATTCATCAACAATCTTATTTCCAGGAAATATATTAAAGGATTTAAGAATAAAGACCATTATGATAAATGTTGTCTCGTTAGCCACATCTGATGTGGCGGTTGCCTCTCCTTCTCCTGTTCAGGTAACTCAGTAACCGATGCAGCCGGCGCCTCCTATGCTGTTGGTGACCATCAGAACGACCGTACTGGGCAAGTACCAGTTTTAGACGTTTCAGACGGCTGTCAGCAGGGCTTGCATTGCCTGATCTTTGTTTGATGACCGGTTCCTTAGTTTATGAACAACTTCGCTTGCTTTGAGTCATTTTTTGTTTATTAGGGTAGTGATTTTACATCACCGCGCCAGATTGAACGGGGATTTCCGAAAGCTCTCTGTTCAGATTAATCTTCAAATGTTTGTATATATACATAACTGTGGATTTGTTTCTCCATTTTAAGACTCATGCTAATATGAGTGTCTTGTTTTATTATTATTATTATTATTATTATTATTATTATTATTATTATTATTATTATTCGAAATAAACAATATTCGTTATGAACACAACCTAGAGACAATCTGTTTCTAAGCAAGCTTCTAGAGAACAGAATGATCATGTGTAAAAACAAATAGCCCAACAGAAAGGGGAAAAGGAAAAAATATTACATATCAACAACCAAATTAATATATAGACGTATCAACAACAATAATAAGCCAAATCACCTTCTCTTTAAGTTGTCAACACTGACCTCAGCACTACAGAAGAACCTAATAACCCCCTAGAAAGTGAGCTTATGGAAGATTGCTAAACAGGATAGCTTCCACGGTCTAAATTATATTTAGACTGCATCACTCAGTCTTGCCTAAAAGAGTAATGTCGGGAGGATGCTGTTACTTAGGTAAGACAATATCTCATGAATGGGCAAACCTAAGATCTGAAGCATGTGGCACTGACGCCGTCAAGTCTGAGGACACTTGGAGTCTTACAAGAAATAGGTTTTCAGAGAAGCAATAGGTTTTCAGAAGCATCAGGTGCCACGCTCATAACTGCTGTGAAAAGGAAAGTTCTGGGCCATCGGTACCGTCAGCGATCGTCAGTTCCACAGAGACAGTAAGCAATGTGTTACGTGGACAAAGTGACTCATGAGGTAGGAGCACGTTCGAAATTGGCTGATCAATAGTCCGTCTTGCTGGAATTCAAACCTTTGCCGATTGATTACATGCCTATCGATCCGGTACAGATGTTTGTTGCGACTAACAGCGACTTTGTTTGGCATTTAGGAGAAACAAATAATACAGTTAAGTATATCTTAGTTTAACCAGACCACTGAGCTGATTAACAGCTCTCCTAGAGAGGGCTGGCCCGAAGGATTAGACTTATTTTACGTGGCTAAGAACCAATTGGTTACCTAGCAACGGGACCTACAGCTTATTGTGGAATCTGAACCACATTATGACGAGAAATTAATTTCTATCACCAGAAATAAATTTCTCTAATTCTTCATTGGCCGGCCGGAGACTCGAACGCGGGCCTAGCAGAGTGCTAGCCGAGAACTCTACCGACTAGTCCAACGAGGAACTTTACAAATAATACAGTTGGGGTAAGAGGCACGGAAAGGCCAAATGTTGATTGGGTCTAAGATAATGAATATAAATATGTTAGTTCAAGAATTTGGAATGAGGTAACGTATGTAGCCCCCAATTCCAAAGTTACCAACATTATATATTGCAGATGACCTTATGATTCAAAGACCTAACCGAGATCAGTTTTAATAATTTCGGTTTCACATCCAGTGTCCAAGCTCACTTGAACGTAGCTTATTTGGAATACAATGAGTACCTAATCCTATATGAGTATCAGTCGTTAGAAGCAAGAGATAGCTTCAATCCACTTACATCAGCGCCTGATCATAAACTTTTCTGCAACTTGGCCGAGCACAATGATAACGATTAATTCGGGTCATTGTTAAAGTCAGCTCAGGTAATAACACTTTAGCGCTGACGGTTGCAAAGCTTTCTGTCATCTGGAAACAATGATACCCAATAATAAAGTGATGGGCTCGGGATGCAGGACTCTGTACATCTTAATAACGATTATACAAACCCCTTTCAGGATGCTTTTCACCCCAGACATCTGAACCCCTTTCAGGATACTTTTCACCCCAAATATCTGACCCCTTTCAGGATACTTTTCACCCCAAATATCTGAACCCCTTTCAGGATACTTTTCACCCCAAATATCTGAACCCCTTTCAGGATACCTTTCACCCCCAAATATCTGATCTAAGTTTCAAAAAATTCGAATGTTCCTCAAACTAAGGAGGAACATCACCGTAAGTGAATACCCTCGGAGTTCGTTAAGGGTTTACCATCACGATTTACAATGAAGGAAAAGTGGATGTGACGAATCTAAAGATGGAAAATTGTAACAAGACCTAGCGAAGATGAGACAGCGTTGTTTATGTGCATTATCTATCACTGTCTCTCAGCAAATCTAGTCGCTTCATGGCGAACTCCAGTAAAGTTCCGGCAGATTAACGGGACGTTCATGGACTTCACAAAACTCAGATTACATGGACATAAAACCAATATGCAGAAAACAGCAGGTCATAATGAGTTAAAATGGTGATTAGAAACTAAATTTCATGTTCTAGATTTTACAAGATTTGCTGGAAAAATTGATAAATATTTATAACTGCAAGATATGAAACAAAACTCCGGTACAAAAGCGAGAAAGAAAGCTTGCTTTATAAATTTAGAGATTATTTCTTGATTTATAAATAAAACTAAACTGAAACACAGAGAGCATGCTCAACAATAGTAAGACAATGTACACTTCACCAAATGTACAAAAATGACACGTTACATGAAAATTTAATATACATTATACATGGGTTTTGTGGAAAGAAAGAGCCACAAACATGAAAGCGTAGAGACTAAAAAAGTTAAGTATACCTTAGTTTTACCAGACCACTGAGCTGATTAATAGTTCTCTTAGGGCTGGCCCGAAGGATTAGACTTATTTTACGTGGCTAAGAACCAATTGGTTACTTAGCAACGGGACCTACAGCTTACTGTGGAATCCGAAGCACACTATAGCGAGAAATGAATTTCTATCACCAGAAATAAATTCCTCTAACTTTTCATCAGCCGGCCGGAGACTCGAACTCGCGCCTAGCGAGTGCTAGCCCACAGCTCTACCGACTCGCCCAACGAATAGCCAGCGTAGAGACTAAATTACACAGAAAACTCTATTACAAAGCCTGTAAAGCACTGCTAAGACAGCAAAGCACTGCAAGCACCCAGCTGAAGAGCAACAAGTGATAAACGTTGACACACGTACCTGAACTTTTTCCTTGCTCTGAGCCAGTGGGTCCTGCACTGAGCAGTTAGGGATGAATGAACAAGTCAAGATTGAAAAAGAGGAAAGTTGGCAAACTTTTAGCATCTCACGACTCTCGACTATTTGGTTCCTGTTTCGTTGTCCGGAAAAACTGAATGATCAGCATTTTTACAATCACGATGCGTTTGTGGAGGGTAATTAGAAGCCTTAATTTGCCCCGAGTCTGTTGCGATTCCTTTTAACACTTCGACAATCCGCTTTTTGCTACCGAGGAGAGAGAGAGAGAGAGAGAGAGAGAGAGAGAGAGAGAGAGAGAGAGAGAGAGAGAGAGAGTATAAATGACGGATGATTCCACATCTCTTGATAGGTTTCGACCTAGCTTCACTTCGTTCTTTCTGAAGATCGAACCCGAGACCTCTCAACAGTGAAATGAACGTGGTACCACTTAACCAGAGAGAGAGAGAGAGAGAGAGAGAGAGAGAGAGAGAGAGACTTTCATCAAAATCACAAGGGAAAAATGTGAAAGCAGGAGAAAGAGGAATGCAAAATTATGTGCAGCTGAATATTACCTGCATGTTATAAATAACGAGACTCCGTACCAGAAATACGTAAATTCATTCTTCGCTTTGTCTGTGCCATCTTTTCCCACTCTTTCCTCCAGCGTCAGCTTCCCTGTCCCTCGCATCCCCTTCCCCTGTCCCTTGTGATAGCAGTATGCGGTGGTCAGTCTCGAGTCCACTAGACGTAATGCTTCACACACACTTTGCTCCTCTCCCTCCAGAGATTTGGCCACATTTTCTAATTTCTTCGGAGGTTTTTCAAATGGCATCGTAAAAACACCACTCGGCTGTAAACCTCAACTATTTCTCTTTTATCATTCCCAAGTCTTATTATCATTCCTGCCTTTTGGCGGGAGGCTCGACCACCTTCAGGTGATGGAGGCCGCTTGTATAAGATTTTTATCGCCCAACGAGGACTCGGCTGCTTTATGCAAATAATTCAAAATGGCAGCGCCTTCTGCTTCTCCGTTTCTCGGAGGCTTCCGGCACCCAGGCGCAGGAAGGAGATGAAGGAGAAGAATAAAAGGGAAGCTCTGACTTTCGTTCCACTCCGCCTCGCCCTCTTTTTAGCGGTTCATTAAGCATTCTCTTTCCATTCTTGGGGGATGCATGTAAACTAGGACGAGTCTTTTAGGCTGAGCGGCGCCGCTGACCACCAGCAACAGCCGCCGCCTCCTCCTCCTCCTCCTCCTCCTCCTCCCCCCTACCTGCGCCAGCCCTCTCCGTCCCCCCTCCCCCCACCCCAAAAACAAACTACCTTTTAGGAAGATTTGTCTCTCCGATTCTTTTTCACGGGGCAAAATCACCCACGTCCATTTTGTTTCTTTCATGGCATCGGCGGAAGCGCATGAGAGAAATAACATAAGCTACCAAGCTGCGTGCTTGGTTTTCCCCCCTCCAACGTGAACTTAATACTTAACAATGCATTTTAATCCTCCATTACTCTTCTGCCACTGAATACTACACTACTCGGAACGGAACAACACTGTATCCGGATAGAAAAGAATAAAAAAAAAAAAATTCAAATCTATGTAAATCCTCTTTTCCTCGAGTGACCATCGTGGATCCCATTGTGTCCATCCGCCGGCGATGTCCCTGAGGGGGAATGGGAGGGGTCACACTCCCCTCGATCACCTTTTTGTTACCTTTGTCTTCTCTCCTTTCTGTCTCTACTTTATATATATAAATCTATATATATGTATATATATACACATATATAAAAATATATATGTGCATATAATATATATATATATATATATATATATATATATATATATATATATATATATATATATATATATATATATATATATATATATATATATATATATATATATATATATATATATATAATAGGGGCTATATTCATAACACACAGGTTAGTTTCAAGCATATAAGTTTTCGGCTCTATGCTTCCAGGTAATGGGTCTTTCCATGTTCAAACTGACTTATTGAAACGTTTATATGTCATATTCATATATCAGTACTACATGTTTCAGAAGGACATGAACCACCTGTTTGAGACACCTTACGAAAATAAGGATAATTCCTTCAGCGTCATCCTTCACATTTCCAATTATAAACCTCAAGACAACGAATGAATTAGCTCGAATGATCTTTGGATACTTTTAACCACTGGTGTCACTGGAGAAGTGGAAACCGATTTTATGTTGTTACTAGAAACGATGATTTTCTTATTCAAGTCCTCAAAAGCTCATTCTGATTCGGATGGGTGATTTTCTCCTCAGCATCATTTGCAAGACATTGCATTTGACTTGGCGCTTCTCGAAAATAATTTCTTTCGGGAGTTTTTTTTTTTTTTGAGCGATTTACCCTTTTTGGTATCAGATAGTTTCCCTGTCTTATTTTTAAATTCTTTTCCTTATCGTCATTCTGTTTTTCCCAGTTCCCTTCATCTGTAAGTCAGAGGAACCATTAGAAATTTTGCTATACATTGCCCAATCAAAATCTGAGAATAATGACGAAAGTCTGGGTCTCCAGAACAGAAATCGAAGGATTACTTGTTGGATGCAGAATTATAAATCTAAATTACAATTTAAAGATAGCAAATTCAAGAACAAGGCTTAGGTTGTTTGAAGAAATTAGTAGTAAAAGAAAGAATACATTCACTCTGGCAAAGCATCACTGTCAATAAAAAAAAATCCTGTTTTTCTCAAAGACAAATATCTCGACTTCAATTTTATGCATCAGAAAGTAGATTTATATTTGGACGTCTGTTTTTATATTTAGTTGAAACAAGAATAAGAGATGAAATTCCAGTGGTAGTCGAAATGCATCTCAAAATAAATGATATACTCCAAGTTTTACAAAGTTACTTGTATGTATCTTACAAAAATTACAGAAGTAAAACGTTAAGATCAAGCGCTATAGAAAAACTGAAGAAAAATCAATGCAGAGATGCGTTTTTATACACAAAATGCACGAGCTTATTTATTATAGACAAAACAGTGACTTGGAAGAAATGTTAAGATTGATATATTTTGAAATTATTGTTATTATTAACACTTAGGATATAATCAAGTTGAACAGGTCTCAGAGGTTATCAGCTTAACTCAGGTTTTCATAGACTTGAGGGACCATATGAAAAAAGAAAAGAAAGATAGATAACAAATAAAGTTAGCAAAACAAATATATATATATATATATATATATATATATATATATATATATATATATATATATATATATATATATATATATATAAAAGCAATATAATCACGTAAATTATCATTGTCGCTTATAATACTATCGAGTAGTTTTACGCCTCTTTTAAGCTTATGGCTTTAGCGTTAGTAATACTGTCCAGAATGCAAATCGTGTTGACACCCCGGGATTATGCGTGTAATCAACGGATAGGTTCGCTTAAAAGCAAATGGGTGTTACAGACTAATACACACACAAACAAAGCCACTCCAACATCTCCTAAAAATGTAACAGACACCTCACATGTCTCGACTGTCGACCTAACCGCGCAACAACTTCTCGCTGCTGGGAGAAAGGGCGCTGGTGACTGGTACAATACATGTACATACGCTACCGGGGTCTAAGCGATGACAGGCAGGGCAGCCGATCGAGACTACGATCTACCCAAAAGCCAAATCAAAGTCCTTCAAAAGAAGGCATCGTGCTTACCCCATACAAATGGGAAAAAAGCACGTTAAAAGAAGAAGGAAAAGAAGAAATACTGGTTAAACTAAGATATACTTACTTAACCAATAAAAGAAGAGTGGTAGTGGAAGGACCTTAATGCATTCGTTAGAGACTTACTTGCAGAAAATCTTTAAGTAAAAAGGATGATATTGTAAGTCATTATATTTCCAACTTTATTGTGAAGTTTGTCAAAGCTGCAAATACTGTGTCTTTCTCTATCTTTCATACACAGACTCAGGATGAGGTTGTTTTGCAACGGAATCCTGAAGTAAGCACCGATGGTGGCCAGGGAAGACCTACCTCAAGCACTGAACAAGATAATTACGACGATTAAACTCGAATGACCGTCTGCCCATTAAGAGATCGGTGGGGATGCGGAATCGGCTGACATAAGGCTCTTACTTGATAACCAATTCATTCATATCATAACAAGCTTTGAATTGCCCTTGCAACTATATATTTAGATTATTCGTTTTTAGAATGTTTCCACATCTGATGAATTTACTTTCTGCGCATTTTCTTATTTCATTTTATAGCTGAAGGGGCGCTTTAGAAAACATGCGAAAGCTCCTGTTATTATAAATATTAAAAATATACACTTGTGTTTATACAACTGTAGATACTTTAACCAGCATAACATTGAATGATGATTAAAACAATGTAGTTGCAAAAGATGAAGGCTACTGTTATTGTTGTTTTCGTTGTTAAATTAGGCTAGCCCTGGACTCCACAGTCCATCTGTTTCTTGATCAGCTTTATACACTGATTAAGAAGTAACGTGCCGACGGATTCAGTATTCACTATAAGAGGTAACAAATAATAACTTATAAGCGTGAACTTATCACAAGGAAAAACGTGAAATGATGATTGCTCTTATAGTTATAAAATGTTTTAATGTCTTCAATAGTCTGTTGTTTATGAATTCAAATTCAAATTCAAATTCAAAAAGAAAAAGTCAGTCGGTTAAAACTGGATGTGATGAAAAATAAAAGGATGGTACCATCAATATTTTTTTTATATATATATAACACTAATGACGTAATGTTTTAATGTATCGATGACTTTCACTAAGCCAATAAACATCATGATGACTGAGCTTTTGTTAAACGTAACAAAAAAAAAAGTCATTTGAGCTTTTACATCAATATTACGAATTAGGAAGGTATTCAAAAGTATTTTGTCCTAATCCAAAATGAATAAAGCAAGAAATTTCTCATTTAAAGAAAAAAAATCTACCCTCTTAGATACTGTGCTGAACTGGAGAATGTGAGGTTCAGCTTGCTTTCATATGAGTAGTTCTGTACGTTTCCTGAATCCTGTGCAGTCTTTCTAAAATGGGGTGATAGTTATCACTCGAGACCGGTTAAACATTTTTCTTGCGGTTACCGTCGCCAGAAACATGCAATACGATAAAGATCAACGTATGTAAAAATAAAAAGAAAGATGTTTTGCTGATACCCGGTTGACAGGAAGTACGAAAAATACAGGAAATAGTGCTGGAGAACATATTGAATAGCTCTTAATATTAATCGACCATGTTATTCTACAGAATAATACACTAACCTTATATTAAGATTGCGGAAACAATAAAGACACTGAAGAAACAAATCCACAGTTATGTATGGGTACAAATACATTAAGAATAAAGGTAAACAGAGAGCTTTAATTTTAAATACATTTGTACCCATACATAACTGTGGATATGTTTCTCCATTTGAAGACTCATGCTGCTACGAGTATTTCTTCAAATAACGACACTGGTGACTGGTTAATCCTACAAATTGACGACACAACTGAAAAGGTCATCGAAGCCGAGAGATCTGTCAAGACTCATGCTGCTACGAGTATTTCTTTAAATAACGACACTGGTGACTGGTTAATCCTACAAATTGACGACACAACTGACAGGTCATCGGGAAGATGTGTCAAGATTATAGGATTTCTTTAAATAACACATCTAACGCAAAACGACACAACTGAAAAGGTCATCATATTGGTCAGAGTATTTCTTTAAATAACGAGTTAACAAGATACCTGATAGACGCGAGGTGGAAAAGTATTTCTTTAAATAACGACACTGGTGACTGGTTTTGACCAACTGAAAAGGTCATCGAAGCCGAAATGTTACTTTAAATAACGACACTGGTCTGGTTAACCAAATGACGACACAACTGAAAACTGTTAGACTCATGCTGAAAGTTTATTTCAACAAATTGACGACACAACTGAAAAAGATGTCAAGATCCGAGTATTTCTTTAAATAAGAACTGGTGACTGGTTATGAAAAGGTCATCGAAGCCGAGATCTGTGATCACTGTATTTTCGTTGATAAACGTCATAAAAATGCAAGACTCATGCTGCTACGAGTATTTCTTTAAATAAACACTGGTGACTGGTTAATATAACAACTGAAAAGGTTCGAGAGATGTTATGTATAAATAATTCAAACAAAAGGTCATGTCGAGAGATTTACTCATTGATACTCTCTCGACACTGGTGACTTTCAAATTGACGACACAACTGAAAACGTCATAGCCA
>NC_089744.1:17417500-17450000 GCF_040412425.1 Macrobrachium rosenbergii
CATATAACCTTCAAAATCGAAGCAATGGCTAAAATACTTTCTGTATTTTAAGCGTAACACACATGTTCAATATTTTCCATGGACAAATCATTTTTTTATAGGTATGTTATAAACGTGTTCTTAAAGAATCATAATCCAAAGAAACAAAAATCAGTCTATCAAATATTATTCCCAAAGAAACATTTGTTAACATAAGTTGTATATACGTACAAAAAGCACAAACAATAATTCGCGCATATAGCCTAACACAATTAGGTATTTCGTGGGCGCGCAAACACATTCCAAAATATTTTCCGCACAGAACCAAACACTAATTTAAATGTTTCCCGTGTACGAGCCCAACCAATCACTCGTTTTAATACACCCGAACACAAACACTCGTTTCGATATTTTCCTCTCACTCGCCATCCCTCGCTTAACCATTTCGCTGTGTGTTCACAGACACAAGTGCACAAATTTCCCTCGACCACTCGGAACCACTTGTTTTGATATTTTCCGCACACACAAACAAGATTTAGCAAAATACCCTGGCCCGTTGACTATACCACGAAGCAGAGATGAAGTAAACAAACCGGTGGTATGTGTTCAGAAACACAAACAGAACACAAACCATAACAAAAAAAACATTTTTCCATTTAGCATGACCTGTTTACCAATGATGCAGTTCCATACAGAAATGCCTTTGAAATTGCAATACGAAATATTACATGCCATTAAATTGACATTGCAAACGCAAATCGAAATACTTCAAAACCATCATCACTGCATATAAAATTTGAAAACTCAAAAAGTTTTGGGCGTCATCTGTGCTTCATGGTATATTTTTGGAAATTAATTGTTCCGGCCATAAAAGGCACTAATCTTTTACCAGCAAAGAAATTAAAATGGAAATTTTGATGAAGTGAAATATATATATATATATATATATATATATATATATATATATATATATATATATATATAAATGTATATATATAAATATATGCATATATATATATATATATATATATATATATATATATATATATATATATATATATATATACATATTCATGTGTGCGTGTGCTTTATTAGCACAAATACATGAGCATATACTGTAAGTAAGCATAGTAGGCCTATTCTTTGCATGCATCAAGAAAATGGCCATGAATCGACAACTGGTAAGCAAGAAATTACTCGGCTTGAGAACATATAAATGCAATAAGAAACCAATATAACATCAGACAGCCCAAGTTTTCCTAAAATCTCCTGTCCCGCGCGCAAACCCACCAACAGGAAACGAGACGCTGTCACAGCAGAGATTAAAACAACTCGCTATCCCATCAAAACACTACGCTTTCCTAAGACAATTAACCGCATAATTGTAATGATAATAAGTAGTTCTGTCACCTGTGTATCGACTGCCTCTTGCGGGTGTCACGTGACCACCGGATATGCGTGACGTCAACACGTGCAGTGGATGGAGTGGCCGATGGGCCGTTGAGGACAGACACACACGCGGAATTAGGATCACGTAGGAGCCGTTGGATTCGCCTATTCAACTTAATTGTTGGCAAGACTTGCGAGACACTGGGATGAGGGGAGGGTGTTTTGTCCCTCGGAGAGAGAGAGAGAGAGAGAGCGCGTTCGTGCGATTTGTCGTTCATATATTTCGACGGTGTATCATTTTTATTGGCGATCTCGAGTCGAGTCAGTGCGGAAACGATTTAGTTTGTTAGCCTGACTGGTGTATGACTGAGTTTTTTTCCTTTTACACCAATGTCTATCGATCAGTCTGAAAACCCTAAGTCAAAATACGTGTTCTTTTAACTTATAATATATATATATATATATATATATATATATATATATATATATATATATATATATATATATATATTTATAAGATATATATATATATATATATATATATATATATATATATATATATATATATATATGATTAGGGATCATTTTTGTGTACATAGATCGATTGCATTAAAAATTACAAAACAGACAAAATAATAATAATAATAATAATAATAATAATATTATAATTAATTATTATTATTATTATTATTATTATTATATATTATTATTATTATTATTATTACAATAAGAATGAAGACGCATCTAGATTGACACATTATTATTTCTCACTGAAAATCAACCAAATTACCTGAAAATTGATTTTTGAGACTATTAAGCAAGTTTGAAGTGAATTTCAACGAGTAATATTAATTTGAAATCTTTAAAAGCTTCGTACAACTTTATTAGCTGGATGGTATTGACTAAACTTTCTGCAGATGTTTAATTTGTAAAATACTTTCTGAATAAAGTAACCTTAATATTACTCTAAAAACAAGAAAATTAGGTTTTATTGTTACTGGCCCAAAAAGTCCCTCGTAGATCTCATGTTCTTCGTGGGCTTGGCAGGCCAGCTCACGAAAAGTTTTCAAAAATTCAAGAACCGTGTAAAGCCATTTAAAATTAAGTTAGAAGACTGAATATTTTACCGGTAGCTTTGCTAAACGAGATGAATATATGTTTAAAATCTTGAAAAGATTGGTTAAGTTTTTCTATTATTACTTTTAAGTTTTAAGTCTGAGCACACTGTAACTATCATTACTCATAAATGCCCTTTGAAACAATGGGAAATGTGTGAATCTAGATGCAGCGAATGTGCGGTTAGATACATTGAGCTCAAACAACATAGGGACCTTCGTAAAATGTTTTAGCTTGACTTTTATTAAGCAAAAACTATAGATTTGGATAATTTAACTAAAATTCCTGAATGTAATTACTGGTCTTCCCCATAGTAATACTTTTGGCCAAGTATTACAGTATTTATGCTGTATAAACAAAATATGAGGTTTAGCATTGAAGGCAAGACTGTTATTTACACTGATGATGCCAATCTACCTGTACCAATTCCATCTCCTGAGTGTAGATCTAATGCTGCTGAATTATTTAACGGAGTTTTAGTTAAAACTGGTCAAAACTCAAAGCATAGCCTACTCATTATTAGATCAAGAAAACAGGATCTACCCCCACCTCACATCATTTTTATTAACATTGCTTCTTTTACTAATTGCAACTCATTTAGAATTTGTGTTTTTCTTGAGTGAAATTCATTTTTGTGAAAAATATAGTTTAACTCTCATCAGTTGCTTAAAAGACATTTTTTAAGATACTTGCCTATCCTAGGGAAATGTTTTCATTCTTTTATTCTTCAGAGTTCAGATTTATGAATATCGCATCCCTGTTTGCACCTTAACTTACTGGGCAAAAACTTGAGCTATATTTCACTTCTTATCACAGACCTAACTTTATTTGGCACTGTTGTTTAATTAAGTAATTTTGGATTTTTATAACATTTTTGCTTTTCTCCTACTATAAAATTTTCCCAGACTAGACTGTGCACAATTAAGTAGAATAGTAGATATTCAGTTAATTCTAACAGCCTTGCATTTTCTTCTATAAGATTCAGCACCACGCAGTTATCTATAAGTTTTGTTCCAGTTATGACCAAATTACACATAGTAGCTGAATCGTTGGAACTACAGAATTTCAAACTTGTTGCAATCTGTTTTTTTAGCAAGCTTACGTGGGTTTCATTTAACTGATTGCTTTCTTTATCTGGTTTTTAATATTGGCCTTACTTTGTTATGTAGTTTATTCTTACCTAGTATATTCACTACTTCTCATTTTCCTTTATCTGCTGGGTTGCTTTCCCTGTTGGGGCCTTTGGCTTGTAGCATTTTGTCCTTCCAGATTCTATACAAAAATGCGCAATTCTGTATAGGCCAATTAGATACAACAGTACAGTGCCAGTGCTGGAAGACAAAATTTATAAAAATCTGAACACAATTAATTAGGCCTACATGTGAAAATAAGACCTTTTAAATCTTGTATTCAAAATCAATACAGGAATCTAAATCAGATTTATACCTTAAACATTTTTGAAAGGTAGAAAGGTCTTTCTATTTTCATGTTAACAATGACAAAGCCAGGTTAATCTACAGTAGTTTGCACCCATTTGCAATCTGATATGAGGTGCAAACTACTAACTTTAGTCTCCACAGACTGAAAAGGGATTTTGAAAGTGATGTGTTACACTCTTCTTGGAGAACTGTTATCCAACTATGCTCAGACTTTTAGGTTGTAAGATTCAGAAGATAAATGCTCAGACTTTTAGGTTGTAAGACTCATGAGGTAAAAAATATGGCTAGTAAAGGTTGCTAAGACTTTTAGGTTGTAAGATTCATGAGATAAAAAATGTGGCTAGTAAAGGTTGTTTCTCAAAAATATCAAGCACAAGGAGTCCATACTGCAACGGAAGTTATATGCAGACAATGAACTAATCAAAATTCTAACTTAGACCGATATTTTTATTACAGAATTAGTTAGTAGGCTCAGCTAATGATTGCCTTGTTAAGTGAATAGGCAAGTTAGTCATAACATATGGCCAAAACAGTCTTAACGTAAGCCTTGACACAAAGGAGGTTCAGTAATTAAGAAATGACAAAAGGGAAGCTAGGCCTAACTTTGATGTATGCCTTCCTAATTTTAAAAATATATTTTGTGCACTGTTATTATAACAGTAAAATGTAGATGTTAAAATAAACATCTACATTTTACTGTTATAAAGTAGCGAATTAGGCTAAGTCACAGGAATAAAAACAACATACTGTAATGGGTTTCCAGAGTTCTGTAATCAAAAACATTTTAATGTGTTTAGTGAGTCTTGGGTTACAATGGCATTTGCCATATACAGATAAAGATTTAATTAAAAACTAAGAAAGCGTAAGGGATCGAGTTTTGACGAAATGCTAATTGGGTTGCTTGAGTTAATGCTATGAATTTCAAACTGCATGGATGGGTACAGTTTACATTTAGAAATGCATACATATGCTCGCTTACTGAGAAATATATCAAAGTTTGAAGTCACATGCAGGAACTTGGGAGTGACTGCAGGTCGGGGGAGTACAGTGTATGTGTGTATTTGAATAAAAAGTTACCAAAACACTTAATATATCCTATCTTAAACTTTCCTTTAACCTAACCTAACGTAGGGCATCGTGCCCTGACTTCCAGTTATGCCCAAATTATGGTATGGTCCTCCTAATTATTGGCTGAATTGTTGGGACTACAGAATTTCAAACTAGGCATAAATGTGTGGGTTTTTCTGAACAAGCTCACTTAGGTCTTATTTCACTGTTTACAGTACAGTAATTAGTTTTCCAACTGGTTTTTCTTTGTATTATGGTTCTAGTTTATTCTTTACTTCTTATTTTCCTTTCTCTGCTGGCTTCCTTTCCCAGTTGGAGGCTTTGGCATGTAGAATTTTGCCTTTCCAGAGATCATAAAAAATATACAACATAGGCCTATTGGATATCAAAGTACTGTACAGTGCCACTGTTTCAATAAGACAGATTTATAAAAAAATAAACACAAGTAATAAGGCCTAGATGTGAAAATGTGATCTTTTAAAAATAACTGTCTTTATGAAAATCTTATATTCAAAATCAATATTGGAGTCTAATTCAACTGTTACAGATTTACACCTTAAAATATTTTTTAAACGGAGAATTTTTCTATTTTAATGTTGACAATGATAAAACCAGGTTATTTATACAGTTCAGTATTTTGCATCCATTAGCAATCTGATAAGCAAGATGCAAACTACTAACTTTAGTCTTCACAGATTGAAATAGGACTTTGGAAGAGATGTACTGTATTACCCTTTCCTTCAAGAATTATTTTCAAAAGCACAAACTTTTAAGCTGTAAGAGTCATGAAATAAAAAAAAAATGTGACTAGTAAAAGTTATTATATTTCAGGGAGTTCACTGATTAAAAAACGAAAAAAAAAACAATTTAACACAAGGAACTGAAGTTATATGCAAACAATTTACTAAACGAAAATTTAACTTATACTTTATACTTTTCTTACAAAATTAGGTAGTAGGCTCAGCTAATGATTGCCATGGTAAGTGAATACGCAAGTTAGTCATAACTTATGCGGCTAAAATGTAGTCCTAGCCTAAACCGACACAGTGGAAGTTCAGTAGGAAATTAAGAATTAACAAATGATAAAAGAAAAGCTAAGCCTAACTTATGGTGTTTGCCTTCCTAATTTGGGAAAATTGTTTTGTGGACTGTCCTTCAACATCCACATTTTACTGATTTTGGTACACATTTTATTGTGTTTACTGAATCTTGGGTTTTACTGGCTTTTGCCGTATACAGATAGAGATTCAATTAAAATTAAAGTGTACAGGGTCGAGTTTTGAAAAATGCAAATTGGGTTGCTAGATTTAATGTGTTAAGGAAGATTACTGCTATGAATTACAAACTGCACAGACACGTACAGTTCATAAAAAGAAATACAGTACCCGGTATATACATGTGCATGCTCTGGAACCTCATAGCATAGTCTAGGCTACTCTAGATTTACTAGGTACAGTACTGTTAAAGATGGAGTGTAGTTAAGGTTAGGTTAAGCTTTTTGGCAAAAAACTTAACCTCAAATACACTTCAATATATTGGAGTTTAAGTCCCTGGCAGAAACTGGGGAGTGACTGCAGATTGGGGGAGCATAAGTATTTGTTTGAGTAAAGTTTGCCAAAACATTTAACCTAACCTTATCTAAACTTCAATATATTGGAGTTTTTGTCCCTGGCAGAAACTGGGGAGTGACTGCAGACTGGGGTAGTATAAGTATGTGCGAGTAAAGTCTGCCAAAACACTTAACCTTAACTAAACTTCAATATATTAGAGTCTGAAGTCCCTGGCAGAAACTGGGGAATGACTGCAGACTGGGGGAGTATAAGTATGTGTCTGAGTAAAGTTTGCCAAAAAAAAAAATTAACCTAACCTTAACTACACTAAATCTTTAACAGTACCTTGTGAGTTTAGAGTATCCTAGGCTATGCTGTGAGGTTTCAGAGGCTAAACCATCCTATAGTCGACATCCCGACTTAACCTAATGTAGGGCATCTGCTCCGACTTGGAAGGTGTGGGGTTTTCCCCTCCCTTGTTTAATAAAGATTTTCAATATTTTTGGTCAATTCCGAGATAACCCCAGTCTGCAGAAAAGTCTGAACATGTCTGAAGTTATTCCTCAAAACTGAGCAAATAACCATAAATTCTTTGCTGTTACAGAACTCCAAAAGACCCACATGTTATTTTCAATACACTATAACTTAGTCTAGGTCACTGGAAATCGTAAAATGTGGATGTTGAAGGGCAGTGCTCGAAATATTTTCCCTAATGTTAGGAAGGAAAACATCAAGGTTATGCCTAGATTCTCTCTTGCCATTCGTTAATTCTTAACTGCCTACTGAACTTACACTGTGTTTGGGTTTAGGCTAGGACGCTATCTTAGCTACATTCTATTATGACTAATTTGCCTGTACTCTTAAGATGGCAATCATTAGCTGTGTCTATTGCCATATTTTGTAAAAAAAAAAAAAAAAAAAAAAAAATCAGTATAGTCAAGTTAAATCATTTTTTTTAGGAAATTATTTGCATATAACTTTTGTACAGTATTCTCCTTGTGCAAAAAGATCAGCTTCACAATTCGTGTATTTAGACACAACCAGCTTCACAATATTATTCTGTGTATCTAGATGCAGTGTCAATTTAGATCTGTCAGTCTAGATGCAGACGAGTGTGTACTGAGAGTCGTTTGTCTAAGTAGATGCATAGTTATTCCAAGAGTGTCAATATGGAGTCATAGCTGTTCGTAAACGCTGTTTAAACAGATCCAATTCTGATTATTATTATTATTATTATTATTATTATTATTATTATTATTATTATTATTATTATTATTACAGCTGTTTATATACTGAAAATGAAATTAATAGGAACAAAAAGAAGAGTATTGGCGTTACAAGAGAACAAAAAGGCCACAAACCTAAACCGAATAATATTAAACGATTGAAAGAGAAACCCACAAGATTCCTGTGTATAACTTGTTTACTTGTAAAAAGTAACATATAAATATTTACAAGTACACAAGTAAACAAGTTATACACAGGAATCTTGTGGGTTTCTCTTTCCACCTTCAGAAGAAAACTGAAAGAAGTTTTTGTTTCGTTCATTAAACGATTAATGATGTGGCATCTAAGATATTAACCATTGCTTTTCAATCACGCACGCATAGGCACTCCAACTCCGTGATTCGGTATTTCTCTCAGTGGAAACTGACAAAATAAAACAAAAGACAACTGTGCAGGACCAGCCGACCTAAACCATTGACAGACATAATCCACAAAACTCCCTGTCGCACTCTCGTTAAGCCTATTGCTTTAAGGGGAGCGTTGATTCCATAAGGCCCCATTATAAAGTAAATGCTTGTAGCTTCCTTATGAATGAAGGGGTTTGCCTCAAATTTTTACCGCTTAATCTTCAACTAATAATGAAAATTTCCTACATGGGAAATTTAGAAATTCGACTTCTAAGTTAATTTTCTTTTTGCATTTGGCAAAAAGGTTTCAAAAATATGCAAAAAAAAATTTTCGCTCTAAAATAAATTTCCTGTGTACGAAATCAAGATATATAGTTATACTGTATATATACTGTGTGTATATATATATATATATATATATATATATATATATATATATATATATATATATATATATATATAAATATATAATATATATATATATATATATATATATATATATATATATATATATACAAAAGGTCCATAAAACACTATTTGAATGCGGCAACCATATATTTTGAGCACTTCCTTCTGTGCCCATGTTCACTGGTAAAATATGGACACATGATGTGTTACATGAGTATATATACAAAGCATATGTAGGCGTGGCAGTATACATACACTTGCAACGCATCACTTCAACATATTTTACCATTGAACAGGGGCACAGAAGGAAGTGCTCGATATATATGGTTGCAACGTTCAAAAGTGTTTTAGTGTTTTATATATATATATTTTATATATATATGTATATGTATATATATATATATATATATGTATATATATATATATATACATATATATATAAATATATATCTTGATTTCGTACACAGGAAATTTATTTTAGAGTGAAAATTTTTTTTTATCTTCATATTATACTGACTGTATTACAGTAAAATATATTATTATATATATATATATATATATATATATATATATATATATATATATATATATATATATATATATATATATATATATATATAAATATCTACAGTATATATAAATTTATCAGTGCATAGTTTTTTCATAACAAAAAACCATCAATATATGCTACCAATATAATGTTTTCTCCATAACCTATAAAAAATAGTATATGCTACCTATAAAAAATTGTAGGCTATATGCTGTCAGTGCGAAATTTTTTGCGTAATTATAAAAATAAATGCCCTAATGAGGTTAGGCCAAGACATGGTATTCTAGGAGAGGTTTGTTCCCATCGTTTTACACTCACCCTAAAGTTTTCTTCATAACCTATAAAAGTATATGCTATCAATATAAAATTTCTAAATAACCTATATACGATACCACTGTACATGTTTTCCGTTCAGATATTGGAGAGGCAAATAAACAAACTACTAAGAGGATAAAGTAAATAAATACTGAACATCCAAGCCTACACAAGTCACGAATCAGACGACAACTCACTGCAGTAAAATCAAGCTTTGTTTTCCTATATAATTATTAATATTATAAAAAATAATAATCACTAATTAGAATATCACTAATACAAGAAAACAAATCCCTTACTCAGATATGGGCGTTCTGGTGTTGCTATCCTAAGCGAGACAGTTCCCGTTTGCTTCGTCCCTCTCTTGTAACAAACTTCCGAGTTACGAACTTGCGAGACGCAATCGTTCAAATTTCTCCCTCATAAGAGAGGTACTTCTCTTGCTTATGGCATTGGAATTGCGTGAATGCACCACACGGTACGAAAATCCGAAAAGGAAATGCGTCACAAAGCACTGCATCACTTAAACCAAAACTACACACCAAATCGAGATTGTTTATTGGTAAAACCAGACGGCCTACGTTTTGTTTGGAACTGTTACCTACTTATATAATTTCGTATTTCCGAAAATACGCAGTAAAAATGTGTCAAGAAGCATAAAATATTATATGTATACTAGTTGGCAGGGTACACCTGTGGTAACGAGTTCAAAATATCGAGATACATAGAAATATATTTACTTTTTTGATATTTTGTTAAATATTATTTTTAGAGAACGAACAAGCGCTTATCGTAGAAAATGGGTAGTTTTAGTAGAATACTGAAATAAATTTCCCGCTTTCTACTATCCAGAATTGGTAATTCATACAGACATTGTAGGACAATTTGTTGCACAATGTCGCTAACAGGGCGATATTGAGATACCTAGATACACATTTAATCAGATATATTTTTTGAGAGAGAGAGAGAGTCATACAGAATGTTTGCGAAAATTTTTCGCTCAATACAGCTCAAATTCCGGTAAATGCGGTGAACAAAAATGTAAAAAAACCCACTTAAAATTTTTTTTAGCAATAATATTTCAGGACATGTTTATTTAGACATATACCAGTCCAAAACTGTAAAAACTAAAAATCGATAATTCCTCGAAATTCGGCGATTGG
Source organism: Macrobrachium rosenbergii (assembly GCF_040412425.1). Classification (NCBI taxonomy): domain Eukaryota; kingdom Metazoa; phylum Arthropoda; class Malacostraca; order Decapoda; family Palaemonidae; genus Macrobrachium; species Macrobrachium rosenbergii. The sequence goes on from NC_089744.1 coordinate 17,428,112, forward strand.
CCGAACCAACTAAATAAGATAGCATTTAAGAAAAAAACTGTTTTCGCGTTGGTGAAAGTTATACGTTTGTGTCGGGCATGATAAATTATATGAAATGAAATACTGAAATATTACTGTTATCCACGGCTATAGTTTTCATCGAAGTGATATGCAACTTAGGGAAACTGGGAAAAAATAATTGCTTTTTAAAATTTATACATCTAACAAATCTGTGATAGAGTAATTAATATGACAACATGATTTGGTATCATGAACATAATCATACTTAGCTAAGGATTAGTCTGGAAAAAAAGGGCAAGTTATTATTCCGTTGTCAGTCTATCCAGAGGCTTGAGATTAACAGGCGATGAAATATAAAATGTTCAAGTTATCTTTAGCTCAGGTAGGACAGAGCATAACCAGCTGCCAGAATGCGTGAAGGGGTGAATTTGCTTTAGAAATCTAAGGGAAGAGGGAATATGATAGTGGCGCAAACTCGCTCGCTCTTGTGACAGCATAGTCTTTGTCTACCCTGCTTGCATTGATAGTACCCCTGTTTAAATTTTTTTTTAATGATGAATCAGTTGCTGTTTTATTCTTATCATCTGTTACTTAATTTTATTTTTAGGACTCTCTAAAGGCACATTTTAAAGACAATTATGGAAGGTTAAAATGATTTATCTGTCTAAAAAAAAATTACTCAGTATAAAACTGTGTGGCGATTAAGGACATACTTAGACACTGATATGGATTCATTAAAATAACACACTGAAAAAACAAGCATTTTGCGACTTTTACAAAACCACCTAACCCCCTTCCCCCTAAAGAGAAAAAAAATAGAAGAGGTACAAAATATCCGCCGTAAATTCAGGACAATAAGTTGCTTTCCATGGTAAGCTGGATTGGGCTTTTTCACAACGGACTAATAAGATTCAAATTAGCGTGGGCAAACTAAGCAGCATACGCAATATTGTAATCAGGCTGCAAAAAGTGCCGAATGATTATGAATTATTTGGGACTGAGCAGATAAAGTCGACAGCCACATTAGTGCCTCATTATCTTATTCTGAAATCGAAAATCGTGCTTGAATTAGCGAAGCAACACTCGCTCCGTAATACGCAGGACTGTTTGCATTATTTAGATATGGCAGCGCGTTGCAAACTACATTAATACTCGTAGTTACGTATATATATATATATATATATATATATATATATATATATATATATATATATGTATATATATATATATATATATATATATATATATATATATATATATATGTGTGTGTGTGTGTGTGCGTGTGTGTGTGTGGATTAGAAACAAATTCGAATAGGGTCACGACCAACACCCATCTTTTATTTTTCCCAGAGATAATGAGTGATTTATATGCGTATGTGAGGTTTCTATCTATCTATCTATCTATCTATATATGAGTATATATACTACACACACACACACACACACACACACATATATATATATATATATATATATATATATATATATATATATATATATATATATATATATGCGTGTGTGTATACATACACACACACACACACACACACACACACATATATATATATATATATATATATATATATATATATATATATATATATATATATATATATATATATGAACTCGTACTGTTATCTATGACTAAGTTTTCCTTTGACAAATGGACCCAGGGTCAAATTCTGCCCAGGCGATGTGAGGGAGTTCATTAAGATCCAGGGAACTTAAGTTGACCTAACCAATGAATTATATCTTCTACGGTCTGAAAAAAAACCCCGAGGGGTTCTGTAGGAGAATAGGTACCAGTCCTCCGGCTGGGGAGTTGGACAGTGGGCCTAGTGACACATTGGCCACGTGTCAAAGGCATTGGGACTTGTCCCCCCACTGGCTGTCGGCCTAAGAAACAAGAGATCAGCGCCTGGCCTAAATACCTACAGAGGCCGAGGAGGACTTTAACTTTAGCTTAATCTTAAAAAGTCTGAAACTCATGGCAATGTTAAAGGTATAGAAAGTCTTACGTTTGCAAACAGAAGAGTTATAATGAAAGAAAATTTTTCGACTTCCTAAAGATAATACACTGTCGGATACAAATAATTGTTTTAATGATGAGCATTTAATTATATGATGGAAATCAAACCAATTAACTGCTATATATTTGCAATAATGACGTTTTTCCCATCAACTCCGTGCGCTCAAAAGGACCACCAAGTTATCCCCAGAGAATATGTAGCGAATTGTGCCCTGAAATGAAACTTCTAAGTTTTCCTACCAACTGTCGTTACTGCACAGTTTCTCTCTTACCGTCCATCGTTAATAAGCATAAGGAAAAAACAAATAACCTGATTTCCCTTCTGTCTAGATTCAGCTGAGAGATGAATAGATAAATATTCAGCGTTAATACAGAAATTTGAATGAAGAATAATCTAATACCCCAAAATTAAACTTCTTACAAATTTCAAATGCTTTTTCATAAGGCATAAAAGATAAAAAGGAATTGTCGTTCTTCTGTACAACTTTATTACTGATCACTCAGATTATGTGAGGAATAATGACGATAGATCATGTGGTAATTTTACGTAAGGTCATGTAAGGTGAGACTCCATCAATACTTAGTTGACTTGAGAGGGTACGCAAGAGCTAAACTGTCCAGCTGACAATAACAGCTTTATTTTCACAAGCATGTGGAATTTTTCATTTAACATTCCCACATAGGAAGTAGGAAATGTTTTTCTGTTTGTCTGCTGATGTAAGAGAGCGAGCATAATACACATACCTGTATAAAGCAAATTCACACACACATACACAGACACACACACACACACACACATATATATATATATATATATATATATATATATATATATATATATATATATATATATATATATATTTATATATTATTTTTTTCACAGATCCACGATCACGATCATTCTCCCTTAAAAAAGTTAAGTATACCTTAGTTTAACCAGACCACTGAGCTGATTAACAGCTCTCCTAGGGCTGGCCCGAAGGATCAGATTTATTTTACGTGGCTAAGAACCAACTGGTTACCTAGCAACGGGACCTACAGCTTATTGTGGAATCCGAACCACATGATGACGAGAAATGACTTTCTATCACCAGAAATAAATTCCTCCAATTCTTCACTGGCCGGTCGGAGAGTCGAACGCTGGGCCAACAGCGTGCTAGCCGAGAGCCCTACCCACCCCACCAATGAAGAACTGTTCTCCCTTAAAAGTACCTTAATTTTTAATCCTGTCATATTTACTGTTTTGATCTTTTGTCTTCGATAGTTTGATCAGCTTCTTATAAGCAGAATCCTTCTTCCCAAGGTCAGCGTCAATACATTTGCTGCTGTCACACCAGTTTTTTCCTTTAAACTTCAATAAATTCACCTGCATACCAACGGAGACTTACTGCCACGCCTACATATGCTTTGTATACTGTGTATACTCTTGTAACATATCATCTGTCCATATTTTACCAGTGAACAGGGTCACAGAAGAAAGGGCTTGAAATATATGGTTGCAACGTTCAAATGGTGTTTTTTGGGTCTTTTTATCTTTATATTATAGCACGTTAAAACGAAGAAGAAGAAGATTATACTGTTGTATTACAGTAGAAGACATTCATTCATCAGGTCATCAAAATTCTAACACCTCGGTACAAATGCGTTTGGTGGTGTTTACTATCATCTTTTATAATTACTTTAATCAATCACAGATTATTGTCTTGACGAATCACGCCCATATTACAATAATTTTTCATAAAAAATTTATTAGTTTTTCTGAAGTTACAAAATCATTGCTTTAATCACAACTGTCATCCTACAAGAGAACAGAAAAAAATGTAACAATCGGTAATTTCACACATCTGTCTATCTGATTTATTACAACCGTTGCTTCGCTCCCTCCCTCACCATTTCACAATTCGAGGATATTACCCTGCGCTCCCTCTCTTATCCTGGGCCTCGTCCTTGGCGTTCCCCAGGCTCCTCTGAACCTCGCCTACCTCGGCCTGACCCTCAGCCTGCCTGGCCTGACCTTTCTGTTTCCCAGGTGGGCCGTTACTCCTCCCAGGCACTACAGGATCGTCGTCAGCCTCAAGAAAAGAATATCGACAAATGACTCCGCACCGTGGAACCCCTTTCACTGCCTCTCGTTCCTTTCCTGGGATTTCTTAGTAGAGCTCCCAACGGCTAAATCCACTACATGTACATAATAGCGTTTCTTCGTTGTTGTATGGCATACGTGCATGTATTGTTTTTACGTGCCAATATTGATATTGTTCTCTTTTCTCTCTCTCTCTCTCTCTCTCTCTCTCTCTCTCCATACATATATATATATATATATATATATATATATATATATATATATATATATATATATATATATATATATATATATATATATATATATATATATATATATATATATATATATATATATGTGTGTGTGTGTGTGTGTGTGTGTGTGTGTGTGTTCAACCTTTCACTCTTAATTCAAGAGTGAAACCTTTGTGCAGAAAACTTGCAGCAACCTCATAGCTCTAAAATGAAGTTCACCAAGAGCACGCCCAGCGTCTCCCATTCCCAACATTCAGCTAATACACTGCGCCACTCAGGTTCATCTTTCATGCAATCAAGCACTTCTTGGATGCCAGGGCTCTTCTGTTAAAATACCTCTTCTATTCAGCATTTTTTCAGTGTCCTTTTCTTCTTTCCTGCCAACGCATCTATCCAATGAAACAATTGACATAACTGCCATTCTTAAATCTATCAGAGTGTCTTAAAAGTTTTGCTTTCATCTTCAAAATTCCATATCCTCTCACACTGCATTTCAATCAGTTATATCGTAAACATCTTCCATATCCATGAACGCTACATTCATCTTTCTTTGTTTAAACTCAGCTTTACAACACCCACTTAACCACAATTCTTCTTCTTCTTCCCAGCTTGTTCCCATTTTTATATGGGGTCGCCGTGATGCCTTCTTTTGAAGGACTTTGATTTGGCTTTTGGGGTAGACTTTGTAGTCCCGATCGGCTGCCCTGCCTGACATCGCTTAGACCCCGGTATTGTGTACATGTTCCTCTGAGTAAACTCAAACTGCTCTACCTCCATCATTGCACTCTTGTATATTTTCTTGTTTTTAATCAAAACCATACCATGTACCTTCCTGTGGTTTTATGCCCTCAAAGTTCTTTGATTCATCTCGTTATATTCTGCTCAGGCATTGAACATTTATTCCTGTCACCCATTTCTCCCGAATCTTTCCCTCCTTTATTATCACCCTTTTTATCACAGTAGCTTAATGGTAATCATAGATCATACAAATTCCTTTCTAATCTTCGTCCTATTGAATACCCACTAATTATCGTCCACACTAACTCCCACAAGCTACTATTGAACTCTTCCACTCTTGCATCGCTCAGATAAAATACGCTTTCCACAGACATAGGTTATACTTTCTTCAGACAGTATCTCGCCATTTGCATCTTCTAATCCAAGATCCATTTGCATTTGCTCCTAACCTTCTTTTTTGCTTTAATATTGACAACTCTATTCGTCTTCTGGTTTCACTGTTGCAAAATTCTCTCTTCTGTCATGCAATGATATTTGTTCTTCACTGTCTCCCATTTCATTATCTTACCAATTACTCTTTTATTTATCTTACTCAATGCGCACATATCCGCAATGGCACCATCGCTGAAGTTGAAAGCACCTAAGAACTATTTCCACTTCGGTATCTCTAACTCCAACCCGTTGACATCCAAATATCCAAATATCCACCAATAGTCAAAGGATTTCTGTATCTATACTTTGCCGTAAGACTGCCCAGAAAATGTCCATAATTCCTTCCATCTCTTTGTTCTCGCTCCGAAGGTCAAAATCCTCCAAAGCAGACGTAACCTCTTTAAGATACCAGTTATTTTGGAATATGAGGAAATCAGAATTCATGTTTTGATGTGTGCCCAATAGAATTTGGTGTCTGCCTGTAATTTTAAGCAACAGTAACAGCGCGTACACTAAATGACACCGATACGCAAGTCGACCATTTTTGTGCATATTTGTGCGATCTCTGTTAACCGATCTATGAATATGTGTGTATGTGTACGCACCTGTGTGCGTGGGTGTGTATGTTTATATAAATAAATTCCTCAAACATCAAATATATTTTGATGGAAAATCTTAACAATTACCAAAGAATAAATCACATCAGAGATTAATAACATCTAGATCACACCACCATGCATTCTAATACTAAAAACTTTCGCTATTAATATTCTAGTTAAACACCCAATCTACAAAGTCAAAACTGGTCCCACCCAAAATCAACGTACAATAAAAAAATTTGTCAAGTAAACGTGCAGACTTCAGTCATGATGGCGAATGAGAAAATGGCCTGTTGTCTTGTTCTTGTAAACGAAAGCACAGTCAAGCTTTACGCTGAACATAAACACATCTGAGGACAAGCAGATTTGCTGAATTAGTAAACCACCATTACAACACCAAAGTCGCTGAAGCCAATGTACACACGGCTGAAGTTTCTGCACACAGGAGTAGATCTCAGGATCCTTTCTTGATGCTTTTCAGACGTACTAATATTTTCATCTACCAAAATGTTACACATAACAAATCAAATAAATTCCAGAATGTTCACGAGAAAATAGCCAAGAGATATAAAAGAAATCAGGTAAATCTCACAATTAGTGTTGGTTTTAACAGATATGCAGAGTGTGTGTGTGTGTGCAGAAGTAAAATTGTTTTAATAAGATGGTTAATTGTTAGGGCAAGACTACTTTCTTAATTTCATGCGATTCCTTAATATTTTACTATTCCCTGCATATCACGGATTCCTTATTTACACCTAATTTTATCATATCTCAAATGTATTGCCTAAAATGTATTACAAAAGTATCCGACAATTTATTACCAGACTAAATGAAGTTAGAAAGATACCTGCTGAAAACCTCAGTCGCAAAAGAGTCTCTTAATCATACAGCAGTACATGCCAAGTATACACAAAGGCTTCTATGCAGAAACTGCATTATTCGGGCGATATCTCCCAGACATAACCGCTGCAACTTATTTGTTTATTTACGGTCGGAGCGAAGACTCAAATCCCAGAACCCCAAAAACAAGTTGGCACGACCAGGCAATTACACTAATACAAAGTAAATTCAAGACGAGACCCCTGCAAACAGCCCCTCAAGGGCCTACCTATTTGAGTATGAACCCCACGTTTCCTTATTTCGCTTTAATGGTCTCAGTGTTAGGTTCGTATTTAACATTCCTCGAGGTCTTTTTCGAGTTGAGTTTATGACTCCTCAGGCGCCAATACTTCCAGGGTGGAAGGAGAGTGAGAGTGAGTGAGAGAAAGGGAAACATACAATACCGAGAGAGCGCATTTGAGCTTTAGTGAATTTGTTGCCAGCCTTATCCAATTGCACTTGACCGTTATCAGCGTTGTTTGGCGTCATTTTCCCTGGGTCTAACAATGGACGAGAGAAGAGAGAGAGAGAGAGAGAGAGAGAGAGAGAGAGAGAGAGAGAGAGAGAGAGAAAACATGCTAAGTGCATTGGTGCAAGGGCTCTTCAGAAACATTTTGATTTCTGACAGCATTTCTTTCTCAATTTTACGATCATTGCCAAAGAGTTTCTTCGTGATTTTCCACTTCCTCTATACAACAAGAAAAGAAATGAAAAGAAAAATAAAGACGTATACCGAGTAACAAGGGACCCATCAGTTTCGTCTAGAAAGCCCATCCACTTCCGGCCATTTTGTTAAAACCAGAGGGTCAAGCCCGAAGCCAACAAGCAACATCCGCTCCTAGGCTCCCAGTTCCTTGGAATTATAATCGCAGCTCGAGTCTCCTCTACGGCTTCTCCATAACATTTCCAGCGTCCAGTCGGCCAAACTATAAAACAATTAGTAGTAGTGGACAAGAATGACCCTTGTCCAGTTGTAGAGGGAGGGGGAAGTAGGCGGACAAAGTCGTGTAGTGGGTCCCCAACGGGGCATCAAGAGGCTGCCACCAGCATTAACAGTCATTGTCTATAATGTGAAACACGATTACGCTTCCTCCTCCGGGTATTTGTCTTGGGGCAGAAACGAATGATGTGGCCCCTCCCAGCCTCCCTTGAAGCACCACATGCCTGTACGGATTTTATTGAAGATATTATGCTGCTTACGCCCATGAGAAACAATGAATGCACTCCTCCATAGACACTTCGATGTCACTCAAGATAAATGACAGTTTCACTCATTATAAAAACAAATAAAAATTGTAGAAAAAATAGCAACATATTTCGCAGCGAAAAGCAAAGTTTGGGCCTTTTGTAACGGAGCTATACGTAGGTGTCAGGCTCACATTGTTTCAAACAAAAAGACGTTGTGGGGTGTTCGGTGAAATTCAAGAGATTTTCCAACCCACCAGAGAGGTTTCGGGCCGAAGTCTCCCCGTGTTTACAAGGGGAGTTGGGTCAATTGTCAAAAGGAAAGAACACACCGCGGATTCTGGAGGACATTCCCCAACCAAAGAGGGAAAGTGCTGTCGAAAAGTGGGGAGGGGAGAGAGGAAGTTAAAACCGGTGAAATTGAAGGGAAGTCTACCGCCATCATAGGCCTCTTTAGGCAATTCATTTTCCATCTCGTTTCGGAATAGAAGCAAGGTTTCGGTTCTCGATATTATTGTAAAGACTGTGACACATACCACTCGCTTCCATGATAAGTAATAAGGAAATGAAGATCAGTATTCATTAAGAATTTTTGTATCAGACGGGTTTTGAATGTTGGCATATTAGAATAAATTGGACATTCTGGGGCTAAGACCAATTTTAGTCTATAAACTGCATTAATATTTCGCGTAACATTCATAAGCATATTATGCAATGTTAGGAACATACCCAAGTATAATATATCACATCGAAGCAAAGGTCTTCATTTTCTAGAAGTAAATCGAGCTTTCCCAAAAGAGAAGTGAGGTTAAAAAAAAAACTAATAATACACAAGTGAAATGTTGTCATCAAAAACGTTCAAATTGATCTGGCTCTGTAAAAACTTACTTTAGATGCGCATATTGCTTACTAGGATTCAGGTAACGATAAAAAAGCAATACGTCCGTGTTTTATATTTTTGAGAAATAGTGATATCGCTAAACAAATGTTTTCATACTGAAACGAAACGAAGTCACTGGCATATTTATGTCTTCAGCGTCTACCAACATATATACCAACATATATATATATATATATATATATATATATATATATATATATATATATATATATATATATATATATATATATATATATATAGAGAGAGAGAGAGAGAGAGAGAGAGAGAGAGGGGAGAGAGAGAGAGAGTATACATATACATGTATAAATATATATATATATATATATATATATACATATACATACATATATATATATTTATATATATACATATATATATATATACATACAGTATATATATTTATATATATACATATATGTTTACACACACATATATATATATATATATATATATATATATATATATATATATATATATATATATATATATATATATATATATATATTTCTTACCAGATTTTCCAACAAAAATCAGTGGATAGATCAAAGCACTGGAGGCATCAAAGTAACGTTTCTTGATAATTTTTTTGTATTCCTGGGTGAATTATTTATCCAGTTATGTATCTGTTTACTTTCAAAACACATTCAAAAGCTTATAATTTCTGATAGACATATTGAATATTGTACATTATCTCTATCCATTTTTTTTTTTTCATTCTTACATATACAGACTAAAGAAAAGTAAAATGCATCAGGTTGAGAGAGAGAGAGAGAGAGAGAGAGAGAGAGAGAGAGAGAGAGAGTTTCATTTTTCGCTCCACGTCACCTAAACTTATTCATGGACCCTTACTCTTACCTCTACATTCACACCCCCAATTCATACTTCTTCCATCAGATGGGGCCAACACCCCCTAAAATGGTGGGTGTGCGCTCCCCAAACGGCACTAAAGTTTTGATTGACTCGCCGGATGGCCAGTTTAATATTCATGCGTTGCAATACTTCATGTCCGATGTTCGGCCGCGAGTATCCGTTAGCTCTGCGATGAGGCAGAGGCTTTCCCTGGACAGAGGCTGAGGTGAAAGAGGAAGAGTCTGTTGGCCTGGGGAAAGGAAGAGAGGACTGTTGATGACAAACGAAATAAATTGTCTGTGGGATTTCACTGACAGCAGGAAAGAAATCTGAAGTGGAATACGGGTACTTGTTAATGTAGGAAGAATAAATGCATGGAAATATATAAATGTGTACCTCATCTCTCTCTTCTCTCTCTCTCTCTCTCTCTCTCTCTCTCTCTCTCTCTCTCTCTTTTACATGCGCTCATTCACACATGCTCTTCCATATAGTGGGTTTCCTCCTAAGACCATTAAACGCTTGTTATCACTATAGCTGTTACTATACTGAGACTATCCAGTTTAAAGTAAATAGAACAAAAGAGAGAGAGGGAGCCGCATATAGATGGAGGAGAGAGAGAGAGAGAGAGAGAGAGAGAGAGAGAGAGAGAGATTAAGGGACACCTAAAGAATAGAACAAAACAATTTCGAACTGGAATTTCAAACATCCTTCCTCAGAATCTGATTCTTCCAAGTTCAGAAATGATTATTGAAAAAAAAATGTTTTTATTATCGCCTTATTCTTATGTTCTTCTGATTCAAAATTATTTATGGAAATTAGGTAAATAACCCATTACAATATATATATATATATATATATATATATATATATACAGTATATATATATATATATGTACACATATATATATATATATATATATATATATATATATATATATATATATACATACAGTATATATACGGACAGGTCGATAGATACTACAAGTACATTAATTCAGTATTTATGTCAAAAGAGGCCCAGTGGCTCTAACGGAGAGTATTCGAACTTGAGTTATCTCCCTTATCTCTATTCGTCACTAACCTTCGATGTATTAAATTTCTGACCCCTTTTTCTGAAATCTGTTTTTAAATTCGATTACGAAGTCATAGTTTTCCTATATAACTTGGAGTGTCGATTTTTTTTTTGTAATTTTTATTTCTGAATTTTGGATGGTTAACTCACCTTTCTTTGCAGTGTTATTACTTATTCCTGAAATCTTGCCCCACCTTTCCACAAATCCGTATAGATATTCTTTTTTCTATGTCACATTTAAGTAGCGTACCAAGGATCGTAATCCTTAATATTTGTTACCTATATATATAACATATATATATATATATATATATATATATATATATATATATATATATATATATATATATATATATATATATATATATATATTATATATATATATATATATATATATATATATACTGTATATATATGTATATATACTGTATATATAAATGGATGTATGTATGTATGTGTGTGTGTGTATGTACCAGCATAACTCTGAAACGCAATGAGCAATTTGAACCAAATTTGGTATATTTATGACTTATTATTTAGAAATCAGCATTGTGCGGGTGGGAAGGGCTTCCCTGAAACGGGGCTGGTCCTGCCCATAGACTTAGTAACTTTGCGAATTTATCGTACATAATTTCGGTATACATATGACTTTCTATTTGGAAGAGAATATTGAAGGGGAAAGACATCAACGGCACCAAGGGGGGTGGGGGTTGGGAGGGGGGTGTCAGAGAGGGAGTGAGAGGGAGAAGAAATGAGAGAAAGAGTAGAGGAGGTGTTAGGAGAAGAAAGAGAGGAAGGAGAGAGAGAGAGAGAGAGAGAGAGAGAGAGAGAGAAAGTTTATCGGTTTATATTCAGTTATCCCGTGCAGCACCAGTGTGGTCAGCTAGTATATACACACACACACACACACACACACACATATATATATATATATATATATATATATATATATATATATATACATATATATATATATATATATATATATATATATATATATATATATATATATATATATATATATATATATATATATATATATATTCCATTATTTCAACCTTTGTAACTTGTGATAAATAAAAGTCTCCCCCAAATGGAAAAATGTAGATTATTTAGCATCTTTGCTTGTAGCAAAGCCACAAGTATATATAAATATTTGCGGCTTTGCTACACATAACCAAATAATTTTATGAATGTGATATGTTTGCGATTAGGAATGTTGATGACGGAATTGAAAGGCAAACCATTCCGTTCAAAATAATATTTTGCAATTAAAGAAAACGTGAAAGGTTTTAGCGAGTCTATTTTTTACCGATTGTTTATCTGTCATCCAATAAATGTCTTATGGAATTACAAATTTCATCGCACCCTCTGTTCAAAAGCCAATTCACATTTTCTGTGTATAACTTAGAGTAAAATAATTTGATTTTAGTGTGAATAAAATCCTGTTACCTACGAGAACATTCATCTTTTGCTAAAAACACTTGTGTCACTCAAATTAAGCGTAAAACAAGTCTATTCAAATTATCTAAACTTTTATCGCTCTTCTCTCTAATACATAAAATCTTTTATACAACACTTAAAACAATAACAGTTGTTACAATCCCCACTATTGCTATTGCTAATGATAATATCCATAATGTCCTGATTTAGAATTACCTCCTTCAGCAGAGACAGACAAACTTCTCACACATTTCCAGACAAAAGATATAAAGGACGAGCCCCAAGATAAAAAAACATGCTTCCAAATGTCCAAATGTCACTGAAACTATAATTAACATATGAAAAAGACGGGGGGAGGCAGGGAGGGAGGGAGGGTCAAGAATAAATGATATCCGAAATGCAATTCCGCCCCAATGTCATCTCGATTATAAACAATTGTATCGTAAGGACCGACATGAGGAGGAGGGGTAGGGAGGGAGGGGGAGAGGGGGGGGGTTAAGGAGGAAGAAGGGGCTGGGGGAGGTCGAAGAGAATCGAGTGTTACAAAAATGAAATAAAGAAAAAAAAAAAGGTAATGGGATCGCCTTCTGGTACCACCCGCAGTTCCTCTCGATCCCTGATTACCGATACTAAAACAAGTGATGCGCCCGCCCTTCCGTTAACAGCGCTTCCCATATGTTGGAGCCGTTCTCCCGTCCGGAGGTGAAAGTCGCCGACAGTACTTGCGATCCTTTCCGCAAATCTCCGCTCGAGGCGCCCCGAGCAGCCCCGGCCCGAGGACGAAACCGGATGAAACCGCGACGACGACAAGAAACCAAGGGGACGGCTGAATGGGGTCCATAATAATGAATTCCGAGCTGAATATTTGGCGTAAATAATTCGCTCCGTTTTCTATTTGTGTTCCAATATGTCACGACGGAGATGACGACGTAAAGTGAATGATTGCTTTATTTTCTGAAGGGGAACGAAATCGCACGAATGCACGAGAGTGTGACATTGTGGACAGTGTCACAATCAGGAGGAGGGAGCTTTAGGTACTTGGCGTGCGAGGGAAAACAAGAGAGTCGTCGCGAACAGGAGAGGCTGCCTCCAGGAAAACCTCAAAGGTAAACAAACAGAATAACCACAATTAAGAAGAAAACATATATCATTAATTAGAAGTCTTTCAGGTATTCAACATTCACAATACATCTACTAAAATTTCTCGATAAATTCATGTGATCAGATAACGTTATAATAAAAATTAATGATTTTTATCTTTCAAAAACGTTGCGTTCGATTACCTAAATATTTTTTTTATATGCAGTCCGTTTGTCGGAAAATATAGCAATATTTCTCTCCAGACGAAATTCTTCTATGGGTTCCTGAATGTATGTAATGTTACAAGCAACTATAAGAAAAAGCAATGCAATGCTACTTCAATCGTACCTTGGCAACTATGGTTGCTGTCTGAAATCAGGAAAAGCTACATTTTTAAACGATAACGTTCATTCTGAATATTTCTTTTCTGTTGACCTCTTCAGGTAAAAATTTGTTACTATTTTCACTAGTATGGTCGTCATCCTACTTTCCGTCATATAATTAACCGTTTTGTTTTAGAGAATGCCCTTTAAGCTAGTTTCAACATTTGACGCTCATCATAGCAGTTGCTTTTTGGATACAGTTTTGAAACATTTCTCCTTTTTACTTCGTATAGTTGGTTATTGTCAATTGCCAAAGGCAAAGAACTTTCGGCGAACGATATAATCATAAGTCTCTTATGTCTTGCTAGTTAAAATAGCGATTAAAATCATAACATTCTTATCTTTATTTTATCATATTTATGAGGCTTCCATATCATATATATATATATATATATATATATATATATATATATATATATATATATATATATATATATATATATATATATATATATGTGTGTGTGTGTGTGTGTGTGTGTGTCTGTGTGTGTGTATGTAGATATGAGGAAAAGGCAAGCAAATATTAACTGAGAAGACTGCGATGAATACAAAGATCAATATTCTACTTTAAAAATTAAGGATGAAATTAAAAGATACAACAAAGGTAACAAACTTACCTTTGAGATCTAGAGAACGAAGGAATACGATAGAAATTATCTCCATTTTACGAAGAATTGCACCGATCAAACGAACAATCATTAAACTCTTAAATTACAAATCTTCATAAAGTTCGTGATTATTTCATCATTTAAAATGCATGAGCATGTATTCAGTTAATCATAGACCTTCGCTGCATTCCCACTCGTACATACAGATAAAGTAGGTATATAACATTAATAAGTACAATAAAAAAAAGTTAAATACAGATGCGGATACAATTTGACAACTACAAACGTAATATGGCCGAGTAAATGTCTAGTCCAAATTTCAAGGCAAAATTCTCTCTTTTCTCAGCTTGATATTCGTGCGGCATTTTCCACTTCCATCACTGAAAAGTCCCAGCGACCACGTTTATTTGCCCTAAGATAAAGGTATATTCAACAAAGAGGAAAATATTGAGATGAACCAATTTTATGCCTCTTGGTTTTTTAGGCTTCACAAACTCTGGTGTTTCGGGAAAAGAACGACTCCCCAAACGATAAAAAAAAAAAAAAAAAAAAAAAAAAACGGGTAATGTACGAGAAGCTAAAACGTGACTGGTACACTTTACGCTTCAAAAAATGTCCAGTTCAAGAAAAAACCGGGAAAAAGACACGAAACAAGAACAACATGTAGTGGACACATAAAAATGACCAGAAAAAAAAAGGTAAAATAAACATTTTCTTTTCTATTTTTCTGCCGCCAGATTTTTCCCCACCAACCCCACAACAGCGGGGTCTTGACGCTCAGAAATTCCGGGGCAAAATGTAATTACAATCTCGATAAGAATCATTTAACCCAAGCATCAGAATTCGCATGTTAACACAGCGGCGCCAGTAATGGCGGTAATTCACTTTGCGATGAGAGAGAAGAGGCAGCCATACTGGAAGTATGTGCATTTTGTTTGTGCGTCTTTTTTGGTAATTCCCTCTGGAGGATGTCCGACCTCCCTCGGGAGCACATCGTTGAGTCCGGCCTTCTGTAACCTTGTCCTTTTTGTTTCACTCGAACCGTAAAACTATCGAGCCGTTGCCTGGTGAATCCCGTTACTCACAAGGTCAATACGTTACCTCAATTCGGCATTTAATCACTTATAACTGATTGGTGCATTCCTTGAATGTAGTTTACATGCATGTGTAAATTTCCTTTCAATGGCTGTCTGTCAAGATTTTTGTGGTAATCGCGTATTACTTAGGACCTTTCGATGTTTAGGCCTTGTACTGATTATCCCTTCTAATACCTTTTATTCTAAAACATTGTAATTCCCAACGTCGGTTTCGTTTATTCGATGACGCAATCATCTCCTTACATCTAATAGACAGTATAATTTTTCCACCTAATTAGACAATCTCTATAATTTTTCATCTAATTTCACTGAGGTTTTGTTGTGTAAATGTTGATAAAAGGTTTACAAACAAGTTTTATTGTTATCGCTTATGTTTATATTCTGAATACAGCGATTATAATCCAGCATAAAAACAAGCATTACAAAGTTTAAAAGGAATATTGCGCATCAGGAGTCACTTTTATTTTGTCCTTTCAGATTTTCATTGCTTTCAATTTATAAGAATCTTATAGACAACGAACAGCTGTAGTACGTATGATATTCAATTTTCCTTTATATCAACTCTTTTTAGAGAGATTTGGTGGTGTTCGTACGCGTGAAACCAACTAGAAAAAATTCCCATTTTCTATCGATCAACTTTTCATTAAATTCTAATTGGGTTGAAGAGGGGGGGAATGGCCGGAGAGTGTCTGTTTTTTTTTTTTATCGCATTTCATCTCCGCTTCATCCAATTGTACTCTTATGATTGAAGAGTAATGGCAAGCAAAGATAGAAAAGTAGATTTAACATTAAATAGTAATGTTCTCCTTCACTAAACCGTAAATTCACCGAACGCTGACTTGACTGATGAATAAATCTGAAAATTTGACATAGTGTGGTGATACATTTCACCCAGTGCTTACCATTTCACTACACTTGGAAATAATTAGGCTAAACTAGCAGATTCAGCAGTTCTTCTTACATCAATATATATGAAAATATTAACGCCATGTCTGCATAATATATATGTGTATATATATATATATATATATATATATATAATAGGCACTGCGCTAAGCACTAAAGTGAAAGTGAAACGGAAGGTGGTGCTAGGCCTTTCGACTTCCTGTCCGCTAAGCAAAGGACAGTAAGTCGAAAGGCCTAGCACCACTCCATCGTTTCACTTTCTTAGTGGCATTGCCTTTATTTATATATTCATTACGTTCCATATTTTCGTGATTCAGTTATACGCACACACACTCACACACACACATATATATTTGTATATGTGTATATATATACATATACTGTATATGCATTATATATTTATATTATTATTATCATTATTATTATTATATTATTATTACTTTAGCCAGATGCAGCAGCATCTTACGTTCTCCGAATAAATTCTCTAAGTGGCTGTATTTTTTTTTTTTTTACCCTGCTATAGAATATAATCCCGATTAAGTCATTTGCACGATGAAAAAATTTTTAATCTTTTTTCACAAGCTTCTTTTCACTATGGAGATTCCATTCCAGTCGATGTCTTTGTTGCCTTAACTGAATAACAGTAGACCAATGCTCCTGTTGGGGTTACAGGTTCTGATATCATGAAGTTTCCCTAACGGGCATCCTAATAGACTCGGTTTAATTAGGATCCTGATAATTTAAATTATATTCTACTTATTCATTAGTTTTCAGTACTTTCTGAATTAAACACTCCTCTTATAATATTTTTCTAAATCTTATAGCTTCCTACATAAAGAATGCGATATTTGCTATGATAATGATTTGTTATTCGATTCGAAACGTAGCTCAGCTCTCGATAAAAGATTTAAAGATGAGTAAGTCTTTTTGCACCACTGATTTCAGTCATAACTTGTTGAACCGCGTAAGCTCATTAACGTTATGATGTACGTACCCTGAAGTTACAGACCTATGAATCAAGACAATTGTTATAAGTAAATGGCGGTACGAAGTATTTGATACATCGGACTGATGTATGGTAATTTTCATAAAAAAAAATGTATGTCGGGGAAATAATTTTATAAGCATACATGGTTGTTATATCTTTGTAGGCGTTTTCTATAGAATTTTCCTTTCAGTTGTATCTCAGTGAAATTTTACAGAGCGCACTAATGGGACTGTAAACAAATTAAATGTTACGTCATACACTGGCCTACAGTATCAAGCTAGCACACATTGTTGAGAGTTGATAAGCAGCAACGTACAAAACAACCAAGCCTTCCCGAAACACGTCATTACGGCATGATTAGACAGCAGGTCAGTCACGTGTCAAAGGGATAATTGGTTAATTGTCTCACGCCGCCAAGAATGATGGTTCTCACTCGTGTCGTTCCCTGAAGGGACATAAGCCGGGAATGGAGGAAGATACTGAGCGCGTCGTCTATCCCTCCGTGACGCTCTTTTGTTTAAAACTTCTTCCTTTTTCAGACCCTGGGAATCCTCCCACAAAAACCAGATTAATACATCGAGGCAAACAGGTTTGGTAAAGGACGGTAATGAGTCACAAAATGACAGGTGGAATCATCAGGCAGGGGAATATTGAACTGTAACGAAAAAGTATATTCATGGCAAAATAAATGTACTGAAAATATAAACCATATAAATTTTTAAGCTGTGGAAGTGTTAGTTGAGTGTGTAACTACATACCTGTTTAATTCATACATACATACACACACACACACACACACACACATATATATATATATATATATATATATATATATATATATATATATATACATATACATACATACATGCACACAATTAATATATATATATATATATATATATATATATATATACATATATATATATATATATATATATATATATATATATATATATATATATATAATATATATATATACAAACACTAACCCGGCATTAAAAGACGCTAATGAGTCACAAAATAACAAGTGGAGTCATCAGTCAGGGAATATTGAACTGTAGCGAAAAAATAGTATTCATGGCAAAATAAATGTACTGAAAATATAACCCATATAAATTTCTAAGCTGTGGAAGTGTTAGTTGAGTGTATAACTACATACTGTATAACTCATACATACATACATATATACATATACACACACTTATATATATGTATATATATATATATATATATATATATATATATATATATATATATATATATATATATATATATATATATACAAACACTAACCAGCAATAACTTGTACCTCTCTTGATAGACGAATGGTCTTGAACGCGACTGGATGTCGTTGGAGGGTACTGTCGGGCGTTCGAGTCACTTAGGTACCAAACAATTTATCACTTATAATTCCCCTTCGGTGATATTCCCCAAAAAAGCGCGAATTGGATATCAAACGACATTTTTAGCTTAACGTTTGTATGTAGAATGTCACGGCGATGAGTTAAAAATTCACACACACACACACACACACACATATATATATATATATATATATATATATATATATATATATATATATATATATATATATATATATATATATATATATAAATACATATATTATATATGCATACATATATGTATATATATATGTGTGTGTGCGTCTGTGTGTATGTGCTTAGTGCTGTGATTGGTAGCACTTGACACTTGAACTACAACGGGCCGGCAGGTATGCTTCGTTACCAACCCATTGTGCCTGTATTGAAATTCACTGTGAAGGTCTTTTGGCACGATTATGAAGGACGTGGAACTATCAACCTCATGCTGAAAGACATGCCGACAACTGGAAGAATTATACTGCCTGGAGTCTCCCACTTCATAAGAAAAAGACAAAAATAGAATGGTGCAGTGTGTATGTGTGTGTGTAGGTGGTTTAGGCCAGCTGCTGAATAGCCTTCTGTGTAGTTGTATGAACCAGATACTTAAGCGAAAGGGATTCATCCACAACTCGGCAGTCAATATGTTGGGGCGTTGCTTCTTCTTCACCAATAGCCGAACGTGTCTCTGTGTTCTGTGCATCAAAGCCAAAATTCATAGATTCGAATTCAGGCCATGAGGAAGATACTTGAATCAGAATAATTAAGTTTGGGTGTAAGTTATGCTCAAGGCAAAGTGAATACGATAGTAAAGATATCCGTGGTTTATTATTTTACACTCACATACACACATACGCACACACACACATATATATGTGTGTGTGTGTGTGTGTTTGTGTGTGTGTGTGTGTTGTGTGTGTGTATACTTTACCAGATGAGGACAGGGAATCACAAATTGATAATGATTATACAGTTCATTCCTAACGTTTTGCGTTACCTTATCGCATCACCCGGGGTTCTACAAGAAAACTAACACCATTAATTCTTTACAATAAAACCAGAGAGCTATAAAAACTATTAAAATTCCCATAAAAACATGAAACACACAGTCACACAGAAATATAAATACACTAGACGAGCGGCTACGAATCCTTCATGAGGTTTTTGACCTATTCCATTATTTTTAGAATTTCTGTAACAATATTTTTGGCCACGACAGCCCCTTATGGGTAAAAAGCCAGTTGGTCCTTTACCACAATGTCAAAAGTGTTTATAAATAACAAAATGTAATAGTATTTGTCAAGCCCATTTCCCAGTTCTGTTCACTGCAGATTTTTCTGTCCCCCTAGCTTTGTACAACGGCTTTAATCAGTTTCAATGCAACTAAATGGAAAGTCCCAATTGTACACTGAACCCTATGTATGAAAAACCTACCAACACTAGTCCGTTTAGTGGCTACGAATCCTCCATGGGATCTTTGACCTATTCCATTAATTTTAGAATGTCTGCAACAATATTCTTGGTCACAACAGCTCCTGATGAGAAAAAGCCGGCTGGTCTTTTACCTCAGTGTCAAAAGAGTTTATAATAACAAAATGTAGCCCATTTCTCAGTTCTGACCACTGCAGCTTGTCTCTAGCTTTGTACAGTGTCTTTACTCAGTTTTCATATAGCTTTCTGAAAAGCCCCTGACGTATGCTGAACCTTACATGTGAGACTGTTATCCACACCAGTTTCTTCAGTTTCTGAACCAGCAAACAGTCTGAACGTCCTTTCCTGCGTTTTGTCAGCCACTGTTCGATTACTTGGGATGAATGAACGATCAAGGTTTATTGGTCCAAGGAAGAGTCTGAAAATGTTAGGTATCTGCTATAGCTGTGTGCTCATATGAAAAGAACAAATCCATCACTCTGTGTTGTCTTGGAATAAGGAAGTACGTTCTTGTCTTCAATGGTTATTAATAAGGACAACGCAATGGGAATGTGATCTATAAAGGACACCCAGATACAGTCGAAAAATGGAAATCTCGTTACAATAGTATTAACTAATATCTTAGAAATGATTTCATCTTCCGGTTTCAGTCATAATAGGACGGCAACACCGAATTCCAGAGACAACAGGTCAGCGCACTGAGTGAGACTAGGTTAAGCGAATCTGTCATCCGGAGTTCAGTCAGGCTAAGGCTACTCCAGTGTCCAGTACCATTTAAAATCTTGAGTCAGTTGTTTCCTTTCGTATTTTCTTTTTTTTTTTTTAATCATCATGAAAGACCCTTTTTATTTTACCTGCTCTAGTGCTTAGTAACTTAGCAAACCTCTGTAAAGGAGGTCATTGCAGAGTATTATAAAATTTTATGATCCCTAAGCAGGGTCAAAAGGAGTTTCATTTAGTATGGGAAACAGATTCTGAAATCAAATTTCCCAGAGTCACCTTCAAAGAGAGCGATACACAATCCAATGGGCATGGCTGATCTTGTTTCCTAAGATGTTAAAAACGTTGACTCCTGTTTAACAACTACTGAGGAACCTTTAGTTAGGGGATTATCCTAAAGAAATTGTGTTAAGCTTAACATACGTCAAACCCTACTGCATCAACAGAACAATCAAAGTTTTAGTCTTTCCTGTATAATAAAGATATGGGCTCTTGAATTCAAAATTATTTTGAGAGGATATATTACACAAACTCAGTCAGCAATGATTTTAGTATCGGGTAGAATAGATGCAGCCAGTGAAATGCCAAGGATCGTAAGATAACAGATGTGCAATAAAGGGACATTCACATATGATAACAAAATCAAAACATTCATTATTTGTCATCTACGGCACCCGATCGAGACTACAAAGTCTACCCCAAAGCCAAATCAAAGCCCTTCAAAAGAGGCATCGTGCTTACCCCATCCAATGGGAAAAAAGCACGTTAAAGGATTATTTCTTTTAATGGTATAGTTCCAAACACCCATTCTGAAAAATACATCGCTTAAAGAATGATTTTTCTGTATTCTTTGCC
>NC_089744.1:17455000-17552500 GCF_040412425.1 Macrobrachium rosenbergii
ATAATATATATATATGTATATAGTCAGTAAAAATGTCATATATAAATAAAGAAATATATATTATATATATAATATATACATGTATATAGTCAGTAAAAAGCTATATTCTATATATATACATATATACACACACACATATATACTGTATATATATATATATATATATATATATATATATATATATATATATATATATATATATATATATATATATATATATATATATAACGTTTATGTAATCCAAAGAGAATGAGAGAGAGAGAGAGAGAGAGAGAGAGAGAGAGAGAGAGAGAGAGAGAGAGACAGAGACATTCAACCTTAAGATACCAATATATACAGACAGATAAAAAGGGGAATGTGTATACGCGACATCGTCCTATGAGGGGCCATTTCCATCGAGATTAGAGAGGAAAGGGAGAGAGGGACACCCAAGAGCTAATGGCGTCCCGCTCTTGAGGATGAAGATGGGGGAGGGAGGGAGGAATAGGGGAGGAGTTGGGGGTGGTTGGAGGGGAGTAGCAGTGCTTTCGAGAGATGGGGAGGGGAGGAGTTTGGGAGACGAAGGTAGGGATAATGGGCTTTGTGGGATGTTAAATTTTTAAAAGTTTATGGTGCATGACGAGCCGAGATAACACATGACAGGTGGCCTATAAAAGGGGAAGAGAAGGGGTTGGGGGAGGGGAGGAGGAGGAGGAGGAGGAGGAGGAGGAGGAGGAGGAGGGAGGTCCTATAGAAGAGGCCACGTCAGAAAAGGAGTGAAAGCCTACGGGGAGGGGGGAAGGGGGGCTGGAGAGGAGCAGGTGAAGGAGGAATGGAAAGAGAAGCGGAAGAGGACATCATTATGTCTTAATTATAGATAAAGACATTATCTTTATGCTAATTACCTACAGTGGGTCGTTATCGTAATGAACTCAATGGTCACGTGATTTTCCGGTTCGTTTGTCGGCGATTTTTGTACATTAGCGATTACTTGTGCTTTAATTATACGCTCGAGATGACGGTGGGTTTCTTATCTCCCAAAGCTTCACTTAGCCTTTCCACAATCTTACTTTAACAGTTCTGGAGACTCGCGCTGATCTTACGAAAAACATTGACATGACAATGAAATTATAACAATATAAGTCCCAACTAGAGTTCTCCGTTGAACCATTAGCAAAGAAGAAAAAATACAAAACAGCCGGGTTTGAACAACCCCAAGTGCCAAAATGAATAAATAGCTAAATAAATAAGCAGAATGTGCATAGTTAATGACATTTCATATATATATATATATATATATATATATATATATATATATATATATAAATAAATAATATATATATATATATATATATATATATATATATATATATATATATATATATATATATATATATATATATATATGTGTGTGTGTGTGTGTGTGTGTGTCTTTATAGAGTGATCATCACACAGACACTAAGCTAGATTACCTTTGTAACATAGCCATATTTAGATAACGAATGGGCGAATATTCACCCAACAAGCCAGAAATGAGGATAACTGGAAACTATTTTGCAAGAATACTTGAAATTTCTTTGCCTATCCCTGCACAGCGAACAGTATTTTTCTTTATATTTTAAAAACAGAAAACTTTAACGTAATTACGGTGCCAGAGTTAATGTTCTTTAAAAGAAAAATGATGAAACACGACTCAAACTAAGATCTGTGTCTGGTTCATGACTGACTGATTGTAAGTTATTTGGCGCAACAACTACTGAAGCTAATTAAGAAGAGTCTCTTAGGAAGAGCTTACAGAGTAATTTTCAGACTCAAGCGGTTACTAGCAAGCAGACTCTCGTATAGTGCCAACAAAAAGGCGTTCTTTCATCTGAGGACCCACGAGTATACTCTTGCACAGAAACAAAGAATAATAACCCTATGTCTTTGTCGCAGTTTGATAAAAACTTTTTACAGTTTGCTCTTCACCTAGTGAATCTCTATAAGAGATCAAATTTCTTTCTGCATAAATTAACATTTCCTTTAAAGTATTAAAATCACCTAATGTCAGCCAAACAACTGAAAGGCAGTTGGGGCAAAGCCAGGTACAGTATGTACCATATATTTTAAAATGGAAAAATCACATGTAATACAATTATGTGGTAAACCCTTTTTAATAAAATGAAAATATTTTTTAAGTATATTGGAAAACTCTCAAGAAGAATTTGCCAAGTATAGGATGCATTGTATGTAGTTTATATTTATATCCAATGTTCCTGAGGCTTTTTTTCTCTCTACAATACAAATTTCAGTCTATTGGGGTAGTCTTTATTACTTGAATAAAAAGAGATTGCTTTCTAACTGCAATGCTGATCAAGGAATTTAGGAGCTTCTGGAACCTAACCCAGCTTTGAACCATCTGAGTCTGAAATTGAAGGCCAGAATGATTTTGACATCATCGATCACTATACTTTTAATAGCTTAGAACTCTTGTAACTGTTAAACTTCCCGTAAAATACTAATAGTCTAAGGATCCGAATTTATGGAGGAGGCAGGCATAAGCACTTCATAGCAACTAAAAACTTTGACGAAACAACAGACTATAATTATCCCAGTGATTTAAATGTGATCAGCACAGGATGTTGCAGAGGAGAGAACTTATAAATAATGCAAAACAACAAGAGCTTGGCTTACAAGTCAGCCAAGTAGAACAACAAGAAATGTTTTTAAGTAACCAGTGAGATCTAGTCTCTGTGAAGCAAGAAGTTTTTTTGGCCATTCATAAATCAGTATCTGTCTGGGTGAAATGACAACAGGGATGGGAAACTGCTGCTTTATTAAATCAGTATCTATCTGGGTGAAATGACAACAGGGATGGGAAACTGCTGCTTTATTAAATCAGTATCTATCTGGGTGAAATGACAACAGGAATGGGAAACTGCTGCTTTACTCTTTGGGGAAATAAAACCCTGCATTTTTATCCATTTCACAAAGATCATCATACTGTGGCTATTAGATCAGTATCTCTGGGTGAAATGCAACAGGGACGGGACTGCTGCTTTAGTAAAAGTATCATCAAAAAAGGGTTAAGACCTTGCTTTTTAAACCAGACCACTGAGCTGAAATTAACACCTCTTTATTAAATAAGGGCTGGGTGAAATGACAACAGGGAAGGAAACTGCTGCTTTATTAAATTAGTTTTATCTGGCTGAAAGAACCAATTGGTTATTAAAACGGGATCTACAGCTTATGAAATGACAAATCCGAACTGCTTTATTAAATGTATCTATCTATCAAATGAAATAAACTGCTCTTTATTAAATCTTCTATCAGCCGGGATGGGAATTGAACTCTTTGGGAAAATCCATCATTTGACAGTCTGAAGCTCAACCGACTCGGCCAACAAAGTGGCTTAAATAGTCAGTGCTCATCAACTAATCTTAAATATATCCAACCTTATGGTAATGGCTTTATATCAACACAATTTAAGAATTCCAAGATCCGGGTAGAAAAATGGAATTAAAAATAAAGTGCTTTTATGGGAAAATGTAGACATAAAGTTGAATGTCGATAAGGCAGGGTAAATGGATGAGAAACGAAAATCTAAGAAATATAAACAGAAGCTGAGAGTTTGATGATGTAAAACAGTTATGTAAAAAGCTGGGAATTAACCTATACAAAGTGGAATCAAGCAATGAGTTGAAAGTTCGGATAGCAGAGCTACACATTTAGCAAATGCTTTTGAGATATCAAGAGGAACCACAAAACTTCTCCAGATCTGCAGAGAAGATGGCTAAGGAAAACATTTACAGTGTACCTTGCCTTGTTAAATCCATGCAGGCAACCCAAAATAACCGAGAAATCGTTGAAGTGTTAGAAAAAAAGTAAGAAATGAGAAAGATATGTAATTGTTGGGTGACATAGACATCATGGATGTTAAAGCAATGAGACAATAGTTTGAATATATAATTACTGTTGCTTACTTACTATTGTTTGAACAGATTTTTGTATAAGGTTTTTTATTCTGCACAGTTTTATGCTCAAGTGTACAATCAAGGGTAAAACGCCAATAAATTTTTCTGTGAGGGAAAACACTGAACTCGAATGGTCAGTGGTGTTGATCCCTCCAACTATTAACGAAAGTGACTGAACATTCTGAAAGTCTGAAAGTATCAACTATAAGTGATGACTTAAAGAATGGTTAATACCTATCACTGGGTCATTCCATGTGACTACAGTACATTTGAGATAGGGTATAGAAAACAAAGCTTCAGCAAGTCATTGACCAGTTTAGAATATTTTCCATGACATCATATTAGTTTGCCTCCTGGAATATTTCGTCTTATCCTCTGTTCCAGTTTTGAACTTGCCTCTAAGCATAACATGAAATAGCCTACCACCTTTTCCAGGCTGATAAAACTCGCAGCCTGGAACAGCTTGCATGCTATTTTATGTTTACAACCTCTGATACACACCAATAAAAATAATAATTATGCTTTGGCCCTAGTGACTCATGGAACTATGCTAAGACCCAGAAAGAAGAAAAGGTAAAAAAAGTAGAGAGATATAAATCTGAAAGAGACAATATGTGAGCAATTAAAACTCATACACTGCTTACGTGACAGCTACGAAAAAGAACTTCGCCTGCAATAAATTACATGGGGCCATAGGGAGTAGATATTTAATCTGAACAACTAGGGCCAGGCATTGATAGTCCCTTCAGATATGAGATTCAGTAATACATTTGAAATAACCGAATTAAATGCTGGATATTTTTCACAGGCAAGTTGCCAAGCCACTTACGAATGTTGCATTATGTTGTTTCGTATAGGACGAATCAAGTATTAAAGACATATGTGCACACACACACACACACAAACAGAGAGAGAGAGAGAGAGAGAGAGAGAGAAAATTTTAATAGGATGCAGTTGTTACAACCAAACTTATAAACTAACAATAGCTTATCTTAACATCAAATGCTTCAAAACCGTCTTCCAAAACCATTGTTGTCTTAGATCCGAAAAGTGCTGACCACTCGGTTCAATTGTCAAGAGAATCGAGAAGCTCCATAGATGGGAACTCAATTAATGTACTCCCTTCTACTACACAGCATTATCATTAATGCAGTCGACTTGCTATTGCCTCGAGCAAATCTTGAGCACGTCTTGAACGTGGAACGAGAACTTCCGGACCCTTCCCAACAATCCCGCTGCCTACTTCCCCTTCCCCACCTCCTCCCATCCTTCCCTAGCTCCTGCTCCTCCTCCTCCAAGAGGATGCTCACCGACGCACGTTTTAATCAAATTGTCTTAGGAAACTCACCAGGGAAAGACTCGACTAAATTATGCAGTCAGAAGCCACTCAGAGCTCAGAGGCTCCCGTGCGACGTCGTCATCCCGCAGACTGCCACGTCACATTCATCAGCCAATGGGAGGGTGTCTTGGGTTCCCTCATGAATCTTCGTTGGCCAATTAGCGTCGCGTCTCGGGAGGGTAACCAATCCCGGCCGATGGAAAGGGCGGGAAAATGCTGGTGACATGGGCAACTCGTCGCGGGCCCTTTGGGGATGCCCAATTTCTCGTCCGTAACGAATTTTTAATCTGATTTCTGTCGCGCTAATCGGGCAGGCCTGAGAGGAATTGAGTTAAGGTTCGTTATCGTCAATTGGCAGGTGGGTGACAGCCATCACTTAGGCGACCTGACTCTAGTTATCGGAATGTCACTTGCCATGTCGAGAGACGAACTCTTCTCTGTCTCCTCCCTTTTTTTTCAACAGGTTAGTCAGGCGTCAATAGACGCCGAGAAGGATCTTACTCTCGTACGTGCTCTTGCGCAAATTGCTTACGCATGAATGACAGCTCTCTCCCAATGAAAATAAAAGTGAGTATGGCTTCCAGAATCAAAATTTTTCAACAAGGACATGAAATAGGAAATCAAATTGCTCTATAAGCAATCGACAAAACACAAAATAATTTCATGGTTTACGAGTGCCGAGCTATTCCAAATCCTATAATTGCTTAATGTAAAGTAAGCATGATCTACCTAAAAAGAGTAGTTATTATTTATCATAAACTAATGCATTGGAGGGGAGCATAACTAGTAATTAATACATCATGCAGTTTAATCACGCGTGGTGAAATGTTATTCATTCAATAAAACCTCACTGAGACAAGATGGAAATGATCAGAATATCAATGTAAAATATTTTTTCCGCACTTGAATGTACAAAGATTCATCGTACATGGAAGAAAATATAATTAATTCGATTAAAGGTGAAACAATCTGTACAGTCTCTCTCTCTCTCTCTCTCTCTCTCTCTCTCTCTCTCTCTCTCTCTCTCTCTGTTTATTTATTTTACTTCTGCACACACACACATACACACACACTTGCCCACACATACTGACACTCACGCACATAAACAAAATTGGTTGTCACTCTAAGGTCAAACCGGTAGGAGGCAGATTAGCAGTTATACACCGAAAATGTCTTGTTATCTCTAGGGAAAATGAATTGGTGTTTCTCAAATAAAAAAAAAAAAAAATAAATATAAAATAAATTTTCTTGTATATTTTTTTAAACTGGCGTCACTGTAAAATGACTGGTTTGAAATATCTATGATACAGAGAACTGACAAACGAGCACTTTTAACAGCTTTTTCGACTGCTACGGGTCATCAGAAATAAGGACTAAAGTTTTATGCCAATAAAAGTAGAAAATAAAAAGTCTATTCTTTTAAGTATTGTTATTGAGTCGCAACGACTATTTAGAAAGTCTGATAACACATATAACGAAGATACAAATCTCTGTAGAATATATTAGCCGTTTAAAGGTCCTAAGTTTCCTTACCATGAAAGTTAATAAAAATTCAATGAAGAGTATAATATAATAGAAAGATTCGTTCATTTCAAAGTACAGGAGAGATGTCTTAATTCATAACATCATATGCACTGGAACGTCATTTGATTAATATCACATTTGTTGTCGAGGTATTCTTAAAGTTTAGCAACCAAACGTAAAATGAAAAAGAATTCTGCATTGCAAAAACAAATTCTTCCAGAAACGCAAAAGAAAATGTTATGCATTTTGACGATTGAGTAGTTTCACAAAATAAGAGAAAATCTGAAGTCAGATCACCATTTTACTTTTTATGGGACTGACTCCTTCTTCACTGAAGTATTTTTCAAAAGGCGTAGCTCAAACTGTCGTATACATTTGTGTTAATATTTCACGGAAATAATTGCTCTAGTTTTAATATGATGGTTCATTTTATATCAGTATTAGACAAATGGTCCCACATACCAATTCAAAATGGCACACTTTTTTTTTTTTTACTAAACTTTAACAAAAAATACCTTCCATCAGGTAACAAGAATTTATAGCTAATGTGAATCCAGCAGTAACATTCATAAATAATATTACAAAGATCTGCATTGGTAAATAGATAGCTAGCGTAATTTCAGCCTTGGAAAGCACACAGGACATTAATCCACTACGCACCAGCATCGATAATGCAGCGTCTATTCAATGCGTTACCAGCTCATCTGAGGAACATATCAGGAGTGAGCGTAGATGTGTTTAAGAATAAGCTCGACTAATATCTAAGCTGCATCCCAGACCATCCAAGATTGGAAGATGCAAAATATACCGGAAGATGCATTAGCAATTCTCTGGTAGACATCAGAGGTGCCTCACACTGAGGGACCTGGGGGGGCAACCCGAACGAACTGTAAGGTCTGTAAGGTATTGAGCCAAAATTGTATTCTTGAATGATTTAATGAGTCTGCAGACGAACTGGCACCTGTGCTATGGTACTTTCTTTACCTGACTACATATTTCTTTGAGAATTATACACTGAATCAACTTAACCACTCCACCGGAATATCACCTCCGTTATCAATAAAGAATTAAAAACCGTATGACGTTGCCAATTCCATTAGATTTCTTAAATCCAACTGTCATATTTCAGATCACTTGCATGGATTCCTCGACCAAAGATCTGAAGGAATCTTTTTTTTTCTGTGTTTTTTTTTTTTTTTAAGGACAATCTGCCTGAGAGAGGGAGAAATAAGGATGGTTGGAAGAATCTGGTAGATGCCCTAGCGCTCGTATGGCGTTGGTTTAGTTATGATATTATGAGAGTATAAGAAGATTTCTCTGTCCTACGCTATACTCATAGGCGTAATTACCAACGTATGCCTACATCTGGGACTCCAGACACGAGGTTCTTTTGTAAAGATTAACTTAAAGAATATCCATGATTGGTAAAGCGATGATCAAAAAATGACTCTTACTAAATAAAAGCCTTTCAACATGCATTGTAATCTTTTAAAGATTAAGCGCTAACGAAAAATCAACAAAAAGTTAGAATACAATCAATGGATATCAACGACACATAAATCTAGCAAGAACAAAAAGAAAAGCCGATTACATTTAAGATTGCGTGAGGTTTTGTAAAAAGGACACCTAAAATCAATGAAAAGGACAAGTTAGGGCTTTCAAAGGGGATGACGCGTAAAATTCATTTAGGAAGAAAAAATGATTGAACTAAATGGTCTTAATTTGAAGAACAAGTTTCAACTTACTTGAAAGTTAACCATATGGTGCACCGGATACGATACTTCAAGTTAGAAAATGTTGAAAAATAACTTTTTGGGTCACATTTAAAACGTATTCCATTGGAAACTAATAAATTTTTCAGCTTAAATTTACAAATTTCATGAGCATCATTATCTTTCTTTATGATATTGAGACTCCAAAATTATCAAAACTGAAACGAATAGATAGGGAATAAATCCCTCCCGTTTTTTTATGAAATAAAATTATATGATTAAAGAAATTCCAGACAAAACCAGATATATGAACCATTAAGGCCCTTCCATCTCTTTATGAAGAGAGAGAGAGAGAGAGAGAGAGAGAGAGAGAGAGAGAGAGAGAGAGAGAGAGAGAGAGAGAGAGGGGGGGATCTCTAAAAGAACTGGTCATTCCAATGATGGCCGGGAGAGGTAGAAGCACCTGACAGACAACAGTACTAATCACTTAAAAATACAAGTTGATTAAGAATATACTGGAGATCGTTTATTTTCTTTTTCACCTCTTTTATTGTCAAATATTTGTTGATACTCCTTCAAACCTTCTGTCAACCCGTTAGTGAATGCTTACGAGTTCAAGTTGTTCCTAACTATGTCAATTTCATTGGCAAGATCGTCATGATTGCACATATGCCGAGTAGGGTGATTCTCGGAAAGGCTTGCTACCACATAACCAGTTCAGAATTATTACTGATGTTCTTGGCCTGATGGGAAGATGTGTTATGGAATCGGGATCAGCACATAATGAGATAATGATGATAGAGTAATCAATTTTTGTTTGCTGCTTCACCTAATTTCGTACTTCCAGCCGTGAAATCTGATAATCAGCGTTCCAGCCTCACCAGAATGGTTATCGTCGGATTTTCGAGACTAATATACTCCACATCATACTCCAGACTTGTCTTTGGAAACTAGAGAACTGATAAAACCTGCAGAGGATATACGAGTATTTACTGTTTTTGTATTTTATATTGTGTAAGTCTTTATATGGAAAAAAAACCTCTGCACGGAAAAAGCCTACTCATAATACCATTGTGGACTGTGGATGCTGGTGCTATGATGACAAGTAGAATATATTATTTTTTGAGACAAAGACCTTGAAGGCAAAAGGAGCTCCCTAATGAAAAAGACCGTATGGGAGATAGCCAGACACTTCTTTTTTTTTAACGTTTTTTTTCCCATTTGTATGGGGTAAGCACAATGCCTTCTTTTGAAGGACTTTGATTTGGCTTTGGGTGTAGACTTTGTAGTCTCGATTGGCTGCCCTGCTTGTCATCACTTAGACCCCGGTAGCGTATGTACATGTATTGTACCAGTTACCAGCGCCCTTTCTCCCAGCAGCGAGGAGACGTTGCGTGGTTAGGTCGACAGTCGAGACTTGTGAGGTGTCTGTTATATTTTTAGAAGATGTTGGAGTGGCTTTGTTTGTGTATGTAGTAGTCTGTAACACCCATTTGCTTTAAGCAAACCTATCCGTTGATTGCATACATAATCCCGAGGTGTCTACACAGATAAGCAAAGTGTCTGCCTCTCTGACAAGTTGGCTGCGGATATGAACCCCCGCCACAGACCTCTAAGAAGTCCGAGGCTGCTGCTCTAACCGACTCGGCCTTCGAGGCCCTAGGAAGATAGCCAGACACTAACAGTTGTCTAAATTCTGATTACCGTCTCTGAGATAATAAAGTGGCTCTTTGAAGAGGTAATCTTATTCGTTCAAGAGGAAATTGAGGTTAGAAGCTACTTCATTAATACCATTTGTCAAAATACGGATTCAGTGACAAGAGTTCCAGTATCATCATAAGTACTATCATATTTTCTAAGCCAACATTCATGTCACTGTTGAATGCTAGACTCAAAAAAGGTCTAAGAACATTACCCTATGGAACACCAAGATACATAGATATAGGCTTACCAAAACTGCCACAGAAGGTCTCTGCTCTTGGTCACTTCAGAACTGAATGAGAAAAAACATGCAGCCCTTTGGTGGTTCAATTCATAGGCTGGATTCGGATCAATAATCACAGTTATTATGGATGTAACCAGTTAGCTGTAAATAGATCCAGTCATTTAACTGCATTCTTGTCAAGGTAAAGCATTGAACTTGTACTCTGAATTATTCTTTAGCTAAGTTTCTAATTGATGATAATCTATTTATTTTTATAAAGTAAAGTTACATAACTGAAGCAAACGATTTGGTATAGGTGAAGAAGCTCTTCAAATTTAGAGAATGATGTCTCTTGTAAAAAAAACTACTCTACATGCAGAAACTCTGGACGGGTAGGCGATCGACCTTATAACTGATTTTATGTAACATGGTTGCTAAGACACAGGTCCTCTGACCAAGTGAAGTTAAGAAATGCTGGGTCTAGTCAGTGCTTGGTTTAATGACTGATGACAGATATGGTCATTAATATCCATAGGCAGGATATCGACCAGCAACCCCATCCCACTACATGGAGACTTTCATAACTGAAAGTAACACCTTTTGAAGTCCCACAATATGTAAACAACAGGCATGGCATGTATATATATATATATGTGTGAGAGAGAGAGAGAGAGAGAGAGAGAGAGAGAGAGAGAGAGAGTGGGAGTATGCATGTGCAGTATGTATGTGCACTTGTAAATTAAGTATATCTTAGTTTAACCAGGCCACTGAGCTGATTAACAGCTCTCCTACGGCTGGCCAGAAGGATTAGACTTATTTTATGTGGCTAAGAACCTATTGGTTACCTAGCAATGGGACCTACAGCTTATTGTGGGATCGGAACCACGTTATAACGAGAAATGAATTTCTGTCACCAGAAATAAATTCCTCTAATTCTTCATTGGCCGGTCGGAGAATCGAACTCGGGCCCAGCAGAGTGCTAGCCGAGAACGCTACCGACCCGTCCAACGAGGAACTATGTGCACTTGTAAACTTCAATGACATCTTCACTTATTGATTTTTTCAGTTATTATTTTTACCACCAAAAGCCTTAAATCCAGATGAGAAACAAATTGAGAAACTCTTCCTTCTGTAGAGATTCTAAATGATGTACAATAGGTTAGGAACTTCAAACCCAACTGTAGAATGTAAGATTTCGTGAATTGTTCCCCGGTTGGATTCAAGGCTTATAGTGACTAACAAGTGTGTGAACCGAGAACAAAAGTCAGCGTGGCTATTCTACAAAATAAATGTCTGATAAAAGCAAACAATAAGATATAGGCATACAAACACAAACATATGCACACACACACACACACACACACACACACACACACACACATATATATATATATATATATATATATATATATATATATATATATATATATATATATACATTATATATATATATATGCAATTGCAATAGACCCAATGATCTCTTAACTTTTCGATTTTTTACTTTTCTTGAAATGGTGATTACTGAAACACCTGAATCCAGGTAGCATAAAAATGGAGAAACCTTATCTACTAAAATGGGATGCGAATGGATATACTGTAGTTTAGGCATTTAGGGTTTTTTCATTTGTTTCACATCTGGATTCAAGGCTCGAAGGAATGAACATATCCAGAAATGTATGAGGAAATCAAAAGGTTAAGGGGTTATATTGACTATAATAAACACGAATATATCTGGTGAAGGTGACCAATAAATTATGATTTTAGCAGACATGAAAGTTCCTGGACTCAATATCTTCCGATTCTGGAAGTTGTTTTAGAGCAACGTCAACACTTTTTCAGGAACATCAAAAGCTACGTAAAACCCCTGTTATCCAGCTAATTCCGGATGTCAAAATGACGTGAAGGATTTTTTGTTGATGAAGAGCTAATGGCAACTAGGTAAAAACACTTACCGCTCAAGACTCTCTCTCTCTCTCTCTCTCTCTCTCTCTCTCTCTCTCTCTCTCTCTCTCTCTCTCTCTCCGCCTTCCTTTCAAATTTTCATATCATATACTTCAAATCAGAAAAATAACATCGATACAAAAAAGAAAATTTCCTTTAGCTGCTGTTTGGTAAGCTTCCTAGGGACTTCTTCGGCCAACTTTTCAAAATGGAAAGAATATTGCAGATTCAGAGTCTCAGAGGCGCAACAAAGCGAATTCTTTTGATGGCTGCGGAAAGAGTAAAGAACTTCTGGGATTTAAATCTATCTTTCTGAAAAGCCGACAGGTTGGCGGGAAAGACTTATTAGTAAATGAAAAATATCAAATACACAAAACGTTAGGGCAAAAACATATATATATATATAAAAGTTTAAACCTTGATAAAACATTATGAGCAGCAAAATTTTGAAATGCTTTTATTATGTATAGAAAACAAAATGTTTGTGTTATTAAGATTAAAAATGACAATAATCGATCTCCTGCATTAATTTACCTATAAAATAAATCGTAAAAGTATATATTGTCCCTGATCATAAAACATTCACTTTCAACATACATGCAATATACACAGATATACAAATGAATCGATGTAAAGTCATTCAGTATACACACTCACAAACTATTTGTACAGTTTAGTAGTAACATGAGACAGGAGCATATTATATGTAATTTGCGTGTACACACACACACACACACACACACACACATATATATATATATATATATATATATATATATATATATATATATATATATATATATATAATCATGAAACTACAAATGTTGTTTAATATCCAATTCACGCTACTTAGGGAATATCCCCGATGGGGAATTATCACCGAACGAGAACTTCATAAGTGATAAATGGATCGGTGCCGCCGGATCTCGATCCCGCGACACAATACCTTCCAACAACTCCAGTCGACAGTCAAACCACTGAGCCACCAAGAGCGGTGTAAGTTAATGCCGAATCTGCCGTACTTATTTACCCGGTGGCTCAGTGGTTTGACCGTCGACTGGAGTTATTGGAAGGTATTGGGTCGAAGGATCGAGACCCGAGGGTACCGATCCATTTATCACTTATAAAATTCTCCTTCGGTGATAATTCCCCATCAGGGATATTCCCGAAGTAGCGTGAATTGGACATTAAACATTTGTAGCTTCATGATTGCATATAAATCACAGTGTTATAAAAATTTCATATATATATATATATATATATATATATATATATATATATATATATATATATATATATTATATATATATATATATATATATATATATATATATATATATATATATATATATATATATATATATATATATATATATATATATATATATATATGTATATACATATGTGTGTGTATGTGTAATGACTGAAATATCAGTCATATATGTGTGTGTGACATTTGATCTTGTGAATTTTGTAACTTAAACAGTGAGTCAGGCCTTTTAGATTTACAAATATTAAGCCACCAATATCGTACTATCTCGAATTAACTAAGCTCCGTGAATAAACTACTTTCAAGGGGAATTATAATCTATAAGTGCATCTACCCAGGCTATGATTCTGAACACGGACTTATTTTTTTATACAGTTATAAACAGTCGAATCTGACCTTTTCAGCTGTAAATCGAGCCCCAATATCGTTGTATCCAGATACTAAGTATAAATTATTTCAAGTGCATGGTATAATTAGATTTTATAGGCGATATTTATGGACTTATTTTTTTATTCCAGCTATCCTAACACACACACACACACACACACTGGTCGTGCCAGATATATATATAAATTATTAGTGCATATGAATTAGATTTTATATATTTATGGCTTATTTTTATATAAATTATAATTTATATATATATATATATGTATATATATATATATATATATATATATATATATATATATATATATATATATATATATTATAAGTATTACCTGTTCTGACCTCTCTTCCTTGCTTTAATCGATACAAGAAATTTATCATTGTTAAAGTAAGAGGGCATACGATGTAGGAAGAAGCAAGCGGGCAGGGGTTGTTTTGAACAGGTACTAACCGTCAAAGGGGTAAGAATTTTAGTTCAGAGGAATATAAGAAGGGATGGGTTTTGCTAGGACAGACCTTAGATAGACTGTACCTTAAGCTTACTTTCCTGTGACCTTTGTACTGGCGAGTCTTTGTCCTTTTAGGTCAGAACCTGGGCAGGAGGAATTTGAAAACAGCCGCGCGACCTGAGACAACCCGCATCTACAGACTCTGAGCTGAGACCTCATCGAGGCAAGACGCATCTCGGCCGGTCCACTAAACACCCCCTTGTCTCTCTGTCCCTCTACGAACGCAAGAGAGAAAATTTTTATTCCAAACGGACCAAGGGAACTAATACATCTGATCATTGTATTATCTCTCCCAGAGGTAAGTCTGATTGTGATAATTACTCCCAGTTCTTTTTCCCTTCAACTGCAAATCTCATTTTTCGTGTTTCAGTTTTTCCTCTCTAAAACAGTCACTGACTAAGAAATCCTAGTAAACATATCCCATTTATGAAGTTATCTGTCAAGCACAATTATTGTTGTCTAGTAAAGTCACATGGTGTTAAACGTATTATTTTTTGACTAAGAATCATCCTCTTGTGATTAGTAATGACAAGTCAGAGTTTCTGTAATACAAGGTTGTTATCTGGATACATCCTTTTCCAGAATTACGTTCGCCTTGTGCCTGCACAACATCCTCTTTCCGGGAAAAGAATCTGCATCATTAGTATCAAGAAGCCTTAATCCGTTGCGTTCATTCTATGTAGCATTGAGGTGTGTCCTAAGATGGACTATATTCTGAGCTACTGTTAGCCCCTGTAAATAATCCAATCACTTTATTTAATTTACTTGTTTTGCTGAAACGAGTGTTTCAGTAAGTTTGCTGAATTCATTCCCGTGGTTATGAATAAACCTCTATTCTTTGTTAACGAGTGTTAACTGGTGACCTGATCTATTCACTATCTGTCCTTTAGAAGTAAGTTTAGCCTTAATTGACAGAATTACATGGGTCTTAGGTAAAGCAAGGCAATATAAATCAAAGTAAATAATAATTAAACTCATTAGCCAAAGGACCCACATAACTATCTATACAGTGTATATATATATAATATATATATATATATATATATATATATATATATATATATATATATATATATATATATATATATATACATACATATATATATATATATATATATATATATATATATATATATACATATATATATATATATATATATATATATATATATATATATATATATATATATATATATATGTTGTAACTTTAAGCTGCTTAATTTTTTGTTCATGGCTCTTATTAACATAAATATTTTGTTCAGTTCTTTCCAAGTTTTCATTTATTTTGTTTTTCTCTTGAGCCTCGAATAGCTGGATAGGGTCTTTTCTCTTCCATCAAGGGTTTGTTAGTTTGTAATTGATACCTCGCCCATGAAGTCTCTTTTTCTCTGCATGCACGAGCACTGGATAGTTTTGTGCCTTCGTTTTCTCCCAACGAAGGTGTTTTGTGGGCACTGGGTTGTGTTTTAAGGCAATTTTCGTACTTGGCTCTTTATAGGAAAGAACTCGACCGATAACGGCAACTGTGGCAGTATATTCCTGTGGCGGCCTTGTGTTTGTTGTTGTGGCGGACGTTTTGGGGCATGTCGTTGGGTGCCTTGTTGCTGCTGGTGGCTCTTTGTCAGGATATCACAAGAAGCCATCCTGTTATTTTGGTTGATATATTCTGAGATACATAAGTCGATAATTCTAAGTACTAGCTCCGTGCCTGTTTTTACCTTGGAAACTTTTTTTCTACACTTTTAGGGCTGCTGATAATGGAGGTGAGTTTGTTTATTGTCCGCCAACTGTTATTTGCCCCTTAACTCAACTCAACAAAGAACCTGTGACTGACAAAAACAAAACTTCAACTCCTTTACCAGCAGCCCTAAAAGTGTAGAAAAAAACAGTTTCCAAGGTAAAAACAGGCACAGAGATGTATTCAGAGTTCCGAATTCATAAAATAATCTGACAAAAAACACAGGTCGGTACACTAAGAAAAGAAGCCCTAAGAAACTTACCTTAGGGACTCCGAGACTGCACTCACTAGGCACCGGGGCTAAAATTCACTCTTTTTTTTAAAGGCCGTGTTTTTAATGCAGGTAAATTAACATATCGTAATTGCCGTAAAAGTATACGTTAATTTCCTGGCAGTTGACATAGTTTTCGCAGGTAACGGCCAAAGGTGGCGTGTTTTAGGTTCAAAGGGGCGTGCAGCAAGGAATCAGCTGGTGTACTGAAACGAAATACTTATGAACTGTTCCAACGCAAACAGGGAGGTCCAATAGTTGGAAACACCTGTGAGGATCACGTATGAATACCTCCCACACCCCCTCCAATGATGGGAGAAACTTCTCAATTCCTCCTGAAACCCCTTTTGCCGTGTTTAGTACTGGCACCTGGGGGTTCAAATGTATTTCACCGTGTTTAGTACTGGCACCTGGGGGTTTAAATGTATTTTGCCATAAATTGAAACTTTAGAAGGACCGGAAACGAACATTATCCCCCCAGCCCCACTTTTTCCTCAGTAAGGAGTTGGCCTGTGTACCAAAAGCTCCCCTATAAGATTGCGCATGTGTGGCAGCATTTGAAATAGCAGTAGCAGTGAAAGTTTTTGTCTTTGTAATGGCTACCTTTGTCGTCTTGTTGTTTCTATGTTTGTTTGGAGGTTTTTCATCTCTGTAATGCTGTAAACAGTAAAGTTTGGGTGTTTTCTCATTACCTGTGGTCTATCCCACCATAACCCCACTTTCCCTAGGGGTCCCCAAATTATAGGGTAATAACACCCCACCCATAACCTCACATTCCCATCAGGTCCCCTAGCTTGTTGGATGGAGGGAGCAAATCACCTGTCCCAGTGGTCTACCCCACCCATAACCCCGCTTTCCCTAGGGGTCCCCCAAATCGTAGGGTAGTAAAACCCCACCATAACCACGCATTCCCATCAGGTCCCCTAGCTTGTTGGATGGAAGGAGCAAATCACCTGTCCCAGTGGTATACCCCACCCATAACACCGCTTTCCCATCTGGTCCCCTACCTTGTTGGATGAAGTTCTGTGGTTAATTATAGGTTAATTAAAAATGTGCAACAAAAATTGAAGGTAAATCCATAATTAGCAACCAAAAACTGTAGAAAATGTTAAGTTAGAAGGAAATCACCGCCACTGAGCTACTACTTAGACCTACCCATATGTCTCCTGCTGGTGTTGATAAGGGCCATCTTGCCCTCTGCTGTACTACCTCTCTGCTGCACTGCCTCTTTATACATTACTGAACCGCCTCTCTGCTACACCCCTCTCTGTTGCACCGCCTCTCTACCTACTGTGGTTCTGCCTCCCTGCCGTGTTAAGTCTTTCAGGGCCATTAGGAGGCCTTTTGGTCACGAAGAAGGGTAAGCGTGCCTTCTGTGAATTACCAGTTTTTGTTTTTATAAAGGACGACCCCTGTTCAGCTGTCCATATCTTTGTGATTATTAAGACAGTCCTGTGCTTGCTACCTGAGGGCTGTATTTGTCTAAAATCATTGGTGTTGGGATTTCTTATAATCACTTCAGCGAAGGAAATAGCTTTATCCTAATTGTAAATGTTAAATTTCGAGTTTGTAAATATTAGGATTAATGTTCTCTTCCCTTCCGGTGTCTCTTCCCGTCATATGTGAGAGAATTACGTTGTAGTGTGACAGATTCGTTTCTACCTTTTTCTCTAACCTGTTTCTTTATCTATCGTAAGAGTGAATGAGGTGATTGAAGGTAGTGACTGTGCATTGTAGGTAAATGAGTTTTTTCTGTCCTTTATACAGTTATTCGGGGACCTGTTAATGTTTAAGCTGTGTAATAAATTTCTAAATATTACGTTAATGACTATCAATTATCCCTTTGAGTGCTTCCATTGAATTGTGTCTCTGGTATTCCTGCACTTAGACGAGCTTTGTCTATGTAGTATGGAATTTTGAAAACTATATTTTATAACCTGGAATAAGAAAAATTTCATTGTAACAAGAGTTATGCTACAAGTCGTTACAATATATATATATATATATATATATATATATATATATATATATATATATATATATATATATATATATGTATGTATACATACATACATACATACATGCATATTCACACACATACATTCACACACACACACACACACACACACACATATATATATATATATATATATATATATATATATATATATATATATATATATATATATAAACAATTCAGATACGCTCTGTTAAAACACTTTGCGCCTAGGTTGATAGTGTACCTTCACCCCAGAAATAAAACTCATCATAGCACATATTCACAATGTATTATAGAATTATTCTTTAGTCGACACTGGTAGATCGCAGCTAGGTTGGAGGAGACTCATCCCAAAATACGTTTCCTGTGAGAGGGGTGATTATAAAAACTGTTGCCTACCAAGTTTTTCATAAAATATTTTTGAATAGAGATGTTAGTCATGAAGATCCAAAGAGTAATCTATTCTCGGAATCTATGGCATCATAACAAAACAAACAATAACATCTAGTAATCAAAACAGAATTTGAAATCTATCTAAATGTCACTAGGTGGTCAAGGCAAACGATAAGCCTATTTAGTGTTCATTCCTCGAAAACTTGGATAATATTATTGTAACAAGCCAAGCTGTAACCCCAGCTGAAAAAAACAGAATGCTGGAAGCCCAAGGGAAGCAATAAGAAAGATGACCAGTACAGAAAACGAAACTGAGAAGTAAAGAATAAAATATGAAAGAGAAGTGAAAAAGACTAATAAATGAACGAATGTAAATAAGTAGATAACAAAGTAAATAGGTCAATAGATAAAAAAAATAAAAGGTGAAGTGAGACACACGTGACTCTACCTAACAAAAAATGCCTTTTCACTCGGTTTGAACGTCCAAGTTCCAGTAGTTCAACTATGGGATTAGAAGATCATTCCACAATTCTTCACAACAGGAATAAAAATCTTGTGTCAAACCTCTCAGAGGAATAGACAAGACTTTAAATTAACTGCTTATTATTCAGCACCTCGTAGCATATGTTATAGTCTGTGAATATCTGAATGCATAGGATGATCAGACCTATGAAATGACTTAAACAAGACGATGCCAGGATTAATATCAAGATCTGGGATAAGAAAATTGATAGCACGCAAATTTTTCTCCAACAGTTTACGATGTGAGTCAGCTACTGAAAAAATGTAAAAATAGACACTAGTCTCCAAAAAAATCTTGAACTGAAGAAAAGATACAATATGTTTCACGGAAGTGATCTTGCAATCAAGAATGATGCCTAAAGTATCCAATGAGTTACATGCAACTAAAGGAACATTGTCAATGAGAAGATCTGAGTGAGAGATCCATGGTCCTAAATCTGCTTGTAATCACATTTCGTTAGGGCTCAGCCTTGTCCAAGATAATTTTCACCATGCACTAATTTTTCCTAGATCTTTGGTAGGAGATTCAGCAGCCTCATGTTTATACTCAGGTGAGAGGTGGTACAAAGACAGTAGCATCTTCTCCATAAACGACAAGATTGCTTTCAAGACTAAACTACAAAGCGCCTATGCCGTACAAAAAGTAATGGACCAAGAACCCTGCCCTGTGAACACCAAAGATTGCATTCCTGTATTCACTAGAATGCCCATCCATTACTACTCTTAGCAACTTGTTAGTTAAAAACCTAATGGTAATATTAAGAATGGCCCACCACTTCTAAGGTTGTCGACAAGGTTCTCACGATTAACATGATCAAAAGCAGGTCTAAAGTCAATATATAATCATATGAACATCACCAGAATCTGTAGATTTCTGTACGACGCTGGAAAGAAAACCATCACAGGCACCCACTGTGCATTTCAGGGCCGTGTCTAATAGATTTTCGTCGATAAAATCTTACCAAAGCATCGGATATGGGTCGTATTTTGGAAATAGCTATTTGAAGCCACAGCCTAATTGGCAAAAATATGCAGGGATGTCTACTGTGGACAATTAAGGCACTTATCAAAGTAAATCAAAGAAATTTAAAGGGAAACTTAGCTAAATTTAGTAAGCACCCAGAGAGAGGCTAGTTCTGACGTAAACTATGACATCAGACGTAACAGCAGGGTTCCCAATAGTATGATAATGATCGTAGAAACACAGATATTTGACCCTCTTGTACAATAAGCAATACCTTGAGTAGGATATGCGATAATTATCTAAATTTCATTTTCTCTATTTCCATCGGAAGTTCTTCACTTATGGTCTGCTCAAAGCACAAGACCCTGATTCATATAAGGCTGGCTTAATCTTTAACAAACAACAGCATATCCTTTTACATAATTTTATATTACAATATTTGCTTTTTTTTTTATTTCATATTTCCTTCAATTTCAATAAAGTTCAGTATAATCAATGGATTAGTGAATTATAGAATTTAGGGCTTAGCCCAAGCGCCTGGACTGAGTTACGAGTATCATTCAGCAGCACAATGTACTGTAGTTATGATTAAATGATATATATATATATATATATATATATATATATATATATATATATATATATATATATATATATATATATATATATATATATATATATATATATATATATATATATATACACACACAAACACACACATATATATGTATATATAAAATATATATATATATATAATATATATAAATAATCAAAATAACTGAAAATAAACGAAAATGAAATAATCAAATTCACTGAAAACCACTCAACAACCCTACAACAAACACTAGTGTCAGTTTCAAGTAAATGAATCAAGGGTATGGAAACAACAAAACGGACACAGAGGCACACAAATAAAATAATGAAGGGGGAGTGGTGTGCTATACCAAGCACTGTGGATTTATTATGAGACTGATCATGCACTAAGGAAGTTGAGGTTATAACACTTGCCTTATGTTACATTCATTTAGCAGGACTAAGCAGGTAGGTACACGTGAACCGGAACTTTTGAGGAGACCATATGAGGCAGCAAACACTTCAGGGTAACAATGGTTGTTTTCACAGTGTGTGTTACTGTAAGACTTGACGCATGTTTCAAGTTAAAGGAAACGTGAATAGCGCCATGGAACTGTATTATACAATAAATATTCTCCTTGGATGTCCATTCCCT
Organism: Macrobrachium rosenbergii; assembly: GCF_040412425.1. Classification (NCBI taxonomy): domain Eukaryota; kingdom Metazoa; phylum Arthropoda; class Malacostraca; order Decapoda; family Palaemonidae; genus Macrobrachium; species Macrobrachium rosenbergii. Next base: position 17,476,657 of record NC_089744.1, read on the forward strand.
TATTATACTCTACTTAGAGACATGACTCAGCGAAAAGATGAGAGAGAGAGAGAGAGAGAGAGAGAGAGAGAGAGAGAGAGAGAGAGAGAGAGAGAGAGAGAGAGAATGTAGGGTAGGTGTTTGAGTGTGTGAAACAATATAAGAATTCCATACACTCATATACTACTACTATTACTACTACTACTACCAACACCTGAGTCTTCATTCATAAAGTATATGGGCGGGGTGTCTAGTACAGTACGTCATACTATAGTATCAATGAGTGGGAGGGTCTCCAGTAATGACGTTTCACTAGCCTCTATCTACGAGCCTGCTAGATTTAGCTAAGTTTCCCCTTTAAATTTCTTTGATTTACTCAGATAAGTACTTTAATTATCAACATTAGACGTCACTTCATATTTTTGCCAATTAGGCTGTGGCTTCAAACAACTATTTCCAAAATACAATCCATATCCCATGCTTTGGTAAGATTTTATCGACGAAAATCTATTAGACACGGGCCTGAAGTGCACAGCAGGCTCTTGCTGAAGCCGAACTGCACACTCAGGAACTGAGGATTACTTTCAGCATAGGTAATCAGACGTTTTCTAATATACGTTCAAAAACTTTAGATAATATTGGTATGATAAAAATTGGGTGATATTCGCTATAGCTACCAAAACTACATTTCCTTGAGGAGTAACATTCCCACTCTCCAAGAAGCACAAAGCGAAATAAAATAAAAACGTAACACAATGTCTAAGGTTCTATTCCTTTAAAGCCTGTGTGATATGAGCAAATAAGTATGATAATCAAAAGAACAACAAAAAACAAACTTTTTAAAGTGGTTGATGCTCATAAAATTTTCTTCCTTTTTTGAACTTTAGTTATTATACTGTTCTGATAATTGCTGAAAATCTTAGTCATTATAGCTAATAGCGACCATCCACTCTCACCAGTCTTCTTACATACTACTTTTTATCAGTCTTTTCCAAAAGAGAGATCCTGGTAAAGACGGATATATAGCCTATAAGAACCGAATTATAAATTCTCGAATAGACTTAGTTGTTAAAGTTCCTGTTATATAAAAATAAATTGTTAATTTTTCCTGTACTTTTTCAGTCTGCTTCATAGTTAACATGCACAAGTAAAAGAAGTTCCTCTAAACTGGATATGACTCGCCCTCAGTATTTAGCTGGAGGGACATTGCAATATACTAGATCTTCAGAATAAAGTGCTTGTCCAGATCTCTGCAAAGTTTTAAAGAAAAAGTCCTGTGAACAAGGCCAACGATCCTTAACATTTGCATGAAGTTACGTGTTTTTGCAATAATCAAAGAAACAGTATTACGAAGAGGATGGATTTATAAACTAATGAAGAAAACAAATTTTTTTTTAATAAAGGTGTTGAGATAAGAATTTTTTTTTAATAAATTTTCGCAATCCAAATGATGAACTATTGACTTGACGGTTCACTATAAATTAATAATGGGCGAACGTCGAGCCACCGATTGGTGCAATGCTGTTAAATTTAATAGTCCAGTATATGTAATGAAAATTGCTGACTCACCTTCTCTTTACTTCAAGCTGAAAAAAAGTGGGACCAGTGATTATATGTCAGTAATATATTCAGACAAGGAAAATGGTTACTCAAAACAACTGGGTTCTGGGAAGTCTTTGGAAAAGAATGAAAAATAGTTAGCCTACGTTCACTTAAACGAAAACCATACGTATATACTACTTACATTGCAAAAAAAAAAAAAAAAAAAAAAATATATATATACATATATATATATATATATATATATATATATATATATATATATATATATATATATATATATATATAATACTACTTTCTGAATGTAATATTCTACCGTTGAGATCTCATGAAAACTAATTAGTAACACTGAGGATTCAACCAATTTTACACACCTCAAGGAATGAAAAAATTAAAAAATTTTTCGATGCGTTTACAGTTTATTTCAGACTTACACATGATGAAAGAATTTTGGCGAGAGATTTTACGATAATATAAGCGCCCCCAGAGAGAGAGAGAGAGAGAGAGAGAGAGAGAGAGAGAGAGAGAGAGAGAGAGAGAGAGAGAGAGAGTTGTTTGCCCTCTTGGATAAAATTCACATCCGAAGACAGACCAAAAGAGGGTTCGCAAGCTGACAGCTCTAAATATTCTCCTATAAAACGATCTATTTCCAGACGGGTACGGCGCACCTCATTCAGACCCTCTTCACAACTCATTCTTATTATAATCCCCCTTACCCCCACAGCTTCCTTCTCTATACAGCCACACCCATAACGCATCCCCTTCAACCCTCCCATTCCCAATCCTATCCCCATTCCCTTCACCATCACTATCAAAAACTCCCACCCTTGAGGTATTCCCAAAGCTCCCCCGGAACTTAAAAGCTTTCACGTGATTATGCATAGAGTCTGGGCCGATGTGACCGAATTTGTAGAGATTTACTGGAGCAAAGTACGATAACGCTTGCGGGATGAAGCGCTCTTCTCTCTCTCTCTCTCTCTCTCTCTCTCTCTCTCTCTCTCTCTCTCTCTCTCTCTCTCTCTCCAAGAGAGGCATTTCAACCTCGATTTAACAATATTCAAGAGCTTACGCTGGCTGGGAAAAAGCCCAGCAACAGATTTTTACGTGGTTATACGCAAGTATGGTTTAAATGCAAATACAATAGATAGTCTACTATATATAAAGGTGAATACATTAGGACGATTGATAAGGCGCATTCATAATTTTGCTAATAATACCAATAACAATAATGCAGGAAGTATAAACAAAAAATAGCAGCGACTGACTAATTTAATGTTATCGAAAAACACAGTCAGAAAAAATGAGCTATGTTATTGCTTGATAATGATGATAATTAGATAGACGTATGAAATACATAATAAGGACTAGCGTGTGTGTGTGTGTGTGTGCGCGCGCGCATGCGCTGCAATTGCAGAGCACTATAACCCGGCAGCTTCCTTTTTGCCATAGAAACTTAGTAGCTACAAATCACAAAAATATTAAGAACAATATCTTTACACCACGGAGACGAACACTGACAGGCTTCTTCCCTGGCTTGATATCTACAGGTAAATGGCTACTTTTAACCACAGTAAGAAAATATGTCATACATTATATCTCTCTGGTGGTTATTATGAATTAAGAGCATCATAATATTTATTAGTTTTTTGGGAGAATACACCATCTCGTGACTGACAAAAGTTTTACTATTTTTTCTGTATTCAAATTATATAAAGTGTCAGGTTAATACATAAGGACAGCAATACCCGATTCGGCTTCACAAACAATTTTATTTAAAGCTTACTTATTAGCTGTTATTTTGTAGGTCGCCTACGACAGCACTCATGCCCATATTTTTGCAAATGGTAGTAACCATAACAATAAAATGAAAGGCGAAAACAATACAGAAGACGTGGAATTTAATCACTTGAAATTCCAGTTACTATGCAGGTAAGAAATAGCCAACTTTTCTTAACACGATAGAAGTAAAGGATTACCAACAATAAATTACACATGAAAGACACTGAGCAATTATTTTCATGCAGCAAAACTCCCTCCCTCTCAGCACCTGATGGCGATAATCGCCACCGAGAGAGTCCATCAAACGCGACCACCAGAACCCACCATCAGGATTTAATCTTCAACCCCCTCATTCCTCCCCTCACACCCACCCCACCCCACCCTCCCTTTTCGATGGCCGAGCGGCCGCAAGACCAAACCACGGTCGACCAGCGATCGACAATGGCGGACCAGTTTTCAACTTGACGAGGTATAAAATTCTAAGAGTTTGTTCCGTGGCCTGATGTGGGGACACAGCTGTTGGGGTAATTGGGGAGGCCAAGTTAAAGTCATGTTGGGTAATGAGGGTTAAAGGAAACAGCAGCCAGAACAAGAAGAATGGAAGGGGAGGGAGACGACGAGACAATCTATTAACACAATGGAGATTTTTTGATTTATGAGAGAATTTGACCGAAGGGCCTCAAGTTGGCCGTACACGCCATTTAGTGCATTCAAATATTAAGAAATATCTAGACCAGTGACATAATGGAGGATTATCTCCAGACCAGATTTCTCCTTAGCTGTTGCACAACGCAGTGAATGACAGAGGAAAAAAATAAGTAGGATACTCAAAATTCAAACCTTAATAAAATAAAACCTGTCAAACTGAAGGCATCGCTTAGCTCCTGTTTTCCATCCAGCGTCTTTTTTAGGCATTAGGGATTATTATTTTATCTTGTCCCCACTTTTTTTTCTTGTTTCATCAATAAGGTCAAATTTAAAAAGGTGTACAGATTCCATCGTCATTTGCATACGAAATTCTCATTTAGCTTCGTAGTATTAGGAAGACTTGCTGTTGATCAAAAAATGAAATAATTATTTAATATCATGATCTGGTTTAATTAATACTAAGAGGAAACAAGCCTGACGGAAATGTAAGAATTACCAGTAATTTCTCTCACTAGCACAAACAACACCCAAAATAATAGCAGTAATATAAGAATAATAATTGGTGATATCAATGCATCAACGACAATAACGGTATATTCTTCAATAAAGCTGGTGCAACGAGACAAAAAATTAATAGGTTAACATTACACCTAAAATATATTTTCACAGTCAGAATAACAAAAAATTTGATACTAGGAAAACTATTTTTACTGACCTGAGATAGTTAATAACCTAGATTGATGGGTAAAGCTACTTACAAAATGGCCACAAAAATCAGAACTTAAAAGTGATTTTAACCCTTTAAGATGTTCACCACGAGATCATTTTATTATCTACAAGATCATTTTGTTATCTACGTTTCCTTGCGAAGAGCGATCAAGTTTATGTACAGTTCCCGTCATTTATAATCGGTACACTTCGCGGTGAACTAACGGTGTAGATCAAACATGGCGGTGTTGGCAACACTGCCTGTGGAACTAAGCAGCTAATGCCCAGGGTGTAGAGCAAACACGAAAATGTTGGCAACACTGCCTGTGGAACTAAGCAGCTAATGCCCATGGTGTAGAGCAAACACGAAGGTGTTGGAAATGCTGCCTGTGGAACTTAGCGGCTAATGCCCCGGTGTAGAAGGAACACGAAGGTGTTGGCAATGCTGCCGTGGGACTAAAATCGTTAACCAATCAAAGAATGTTTGCCAAATGAGAGTAATGATAATCGAGGAACTTTTTCTGTGCATAACACATAATACGCATTTTTTGGAAACGCTTGTCACTAAAAAGCCTTGGATCCAAGTGCAAGAAATATGAGGCAATTATGATACCCGGTAGCGGGAAACGAACTCGCATCCCATAATCACAACGAGGTCAAGTTGTCGACCTGACCAAGAGAAGAACTCGAGAAGTTAAGAGGGCACTGAGGCTATTACAATATGTTTCTGGTAAAAATTGACCACTTAGGTTTAATATATATATTTCAGCCTAAAAAGCAGTAAAAACAATTTCTGCTTTGGCTACGATGGTGAGGATGGGTCTAATCCACCTCTAATAAATATATGTGAATTCGACAGGTATATATATACGAGCGGCAACAAACTTTTATCCTTCGCATAGTCAGGTGGGCAACGTGACATCGTTGTGATTAAGGGATGCGGGTTCATTTCCCGCTACCGGACCGCATAATTGCTTGATATTTCTTGAGTCTGGATCCAAGGCTTTGCATAGTGACAGTTACAGCGTATCCAAAAAAAGTAGATTTTATATATATATATATATATATATATATATATATATATATATATATATAAAGAATTGGATATATATATATATATATATATATATATATTAGGGAGGGCATTGTAAGTATATAGTTACATATATATATATATATATAAATATGATATAGTTGATTTTATATATATATATATATATATATATACCCCATACAAAAAATGGAATAAAAGCCACGTTCAAAATATATATATATATATATATATATATATATATATATATATATATATATATATATATATATATATATATATATATATATATATATATATATATATATATATATATAATGCAACAAGAAATATCCACGATAAATACCATTTAAAGGAAAGTTTTCGAAACCGAGCAGAAATGACTATACAAATCAGTACTTGGTCCAACCACCGAGATTATCATTTACACTCTGAAGCCTTTTCGCCACAGATGCAGCATAGTTGTAAATAATTAGCCGCTATTTCGTGAAGCTGTCAGTTGTCTCCTTATCCTTAGCTCTTGGCGAAGTGTACCGACATACATGAATGGAACTGTACCAGAAAAAAGTTAAGTATACCTTAGTTTAACCACTGAGCTGATTAACACCTCTCCTAGGGCTGGCCCGAAGGATCAGACTTATTTTACGTGGCTAAGAACCAGTTTGTTACCTAGCAACGGGACCTACAAGCCCGACCTAACCTTTATTCGTTTAATTTTTTTATTCGTTTATTTACTTTTCTCGTGTTTAGAAATAGTTTATGTAAGAAGAGCTACAGTTATTTGAAATCACAGAGGGACTGAAGCTTACCTGTAAGTAGCTAGCTGCTCACTCGAAAATAACACTGCAGCTACCAACTAGTCCAACATGATTGTTTATCGAGGGGAATGCAAAAAGAAAAAAAAAATGAAAATGTAAAACTACTGCCACCGCTCAGTCATAAGGAATAATTTTCAAATATATTAAATATACTTCATCTGTTTTCATAAAAACAGTTCACTAAATCATCTTCCCTAAGTAATGTTAAGGTTCAGTAGCCTATTAAAAAATTATAAGAAATTTTATAGTGTACACTTTTTGCCGTGCAGAATACTATACGTTGTCCCGCAAAGTTTTGTCAAGTTCAAAACGATAAACCTTCATATCGCCTAACAGTAAAAAACTGTGGATCAACTGGACTGTTTTTTTTTTTTTTTTTTTTTTGCGTGCTTTAAGTCAAAAAGAAGTCTCTTTACAAGCTCTGTAATTAATGGCCAGTGCAGTGGCTAAGTTCCGGCCTTCCTATTTGTTGGCGAGGCTGCTGTGGCCAATCAGCGGTGACTGTGAGGTGACTATGTGGTGGAATATGAGTTTCTGTTGATTTTTTTTATACTGACATCATAAATTTGCTGATATAAGGACAGAGAAAAATGCAAGAGATCTGAGCTCAATAAAATCTATTAACTTGTCCTGGGTAACAGCTAGGGGAACTTCAACGAATACACAATAAGAAAAATATTAAGGAAAAACACAATGAGAGAGTGAGAGGCTACTGATAAATGTGAGCGTACTAGAGATCTATATACTAACTTTCCAAGTAATTCAGTAATATAGTAATTCTATTAGCCGGGGACCGAATGTCTGATAGAACTTAACTGCACATCTAAAAGAATTCAAGCACACTTTGTAGAATATTCAGTGCATGTCTTTTAATGTTCAGTTATAACAACCGTTGCCTTTAACAATTATTTCAAAGCGATCGTGTTCTGTCAGTCGGGCAAAACAACTTAAACCATAATTAATAACAATCACAGTCAAATACAGATGCTGAAGGGTTCCTTTCACAAGTCTTCATCACAAAGGTAATCGCGGGCAAAACTAGTTTACATGTTGCCCCCATAAAACTTGGAATAATTCCGTCAAACTGCGGTATCCCGTGCATTGTCTGGGTTCAGAACTGGTCGAAAGCGATGCCCTCTGGGGACTTCAGACAAGACATTTACTCGCTGCTGAATTGATGCACGAACCAGCGACTCGACCCGTCATCAAAGATAGACTTGACAACGCCTTTGTTCCTAAAGAACACCGCGGCTGGGATACACGAATGAAGCAAAAGCATCGGTAGCTTGATCAACTAAGACAGGATACACGATCTCTCCTTTTTATTTATTATCAAAAGAACAGCTCTCTCTCTCTCTCTCTCTCTCTCTCTCTCTCTCTCTCTCTCTCTCTGCTACCGACAGGGTTCCTGTGTAGAGCAATTCTTATCATATTGCCAGATCAGTCATTTATGCTTGTCATTTACCTCCAATGACTTTCAGCAAATCTCGAAAGGAAGCCTCAAATGTGCATGCTCTCTACCTGGCGCAACGCATCAAAAGGTAAAGAGTGCTTAGATTTAGGACTATAAAAGTTGTACAATCATCATAACCTGTTGTACAATCATCATAACCTATAATTAACGGTGCCCATAGAAAAAAACAAACTTAGGAAGGAGCTTTATCGATAATCGCAGCACCACAGAGTCTTCCACTGTAAGACACTTTCCCTCGAATTAAATCTAAGCTGTCAATTTTTTGATAATGCTTTTTTTCACCAGCCTTTTTCTTGGGGTGAAATGCCATTTAAAACGTGCCGTCATTAAAGTCCGTATTTGTTAACATTTCGTTTGTCTGAACGTGTGAGTAGAATTACCCTAGGTTTTGATGAATTGTTGTACTCTACTTTCAGGTGGCAAGACAAAGAATATAGCAATCAGAAAATCCGTAACCTAACCACTTTGTGCCAAAGCTACACTAATGAAAAGGAAACAGACAGAGAAAAGTATGTAATAAAAGGTAACCCAAAACAGACGTATGTCTAAAAGTAAGGCTTAAATCTTGTAAATGGTTTACAAATCAATTAAATGAATTCACTTGTATATCTACAGTTTTGAGATTTTCACGCAGACATTGGGTACTGAAGGAACGAAATACTACAAAAACTGAAAAATATCATCCACAAATTATTTAACGTTGAAAATGCTTTGACTGAAAACAATGCTTGTTGAATGAAATATTAAATGCTGGCAAAGGCATCAAACCCTTATGAAATTCCTTCACGCTAATGATAACATATGGGGCAATACACCTGCATTCTGTGGGCGTAAATTGCAAAAAGCTGCCATTAGAGGAACCAATCATAAATGGTCAAACTATCTGCCATTTGTATAACTATGTGTGGTTGGTGATTGCTGAACCGTAGAGTTTCACACTGGAGCAGTTGGATGCTGCAAAACCAAGAGTCCCTTAAAGCAGGATGATATCCTACTGCAGGCTTTCAGGGCTCCCGCTGGAATCGAAGGAGCCTGTGTTAATCTGCTTCTAATTCTTGACTGTAAATTTTCTTCTGTAAGGCTGTATTGGCCATTGTATAGGCGTTGTAGTTTTTTTTTTTATAGAATCACTACCCTGGTGAGAGCCAAGAGTTAACATCTGGCACCACATCAATAAATGATGGTGCATCATAGCAGTAAGTTTCTTCTGCTCCTTTATAGCTTCAGCTCTGAAGACTGGAAGAGGCAAAGAGAACTGGAAGAGTATAAATTTACCTCATTTTCATCAGCATTTAAAATGAATTGCTTACGAGAAAAACTGTCCAAAAATAACCCCACATACGTATACATGCATCATTATATATATATATATATATATATATATATATATATATATATATATATATATATATATATATATATATATATATATATATATATATATATATATATACACACACACACATATATACGCATATATTTATATATAAATATACATACATATATATATATATATATATATATATATATATATATATATATATATATATATATATATATATATATATATATATATATATATATATGCACTGTACAGTATATATGAGTGTGTGCGCGTATGTGTTTATGTTCGCTATTTATTAATTTCCTCCCAATAAACAAAACTATTATCTAATCCAATTCTACAATCGACTAAATATCTAAAATCAACATTAATGATAATGTCGAGGAGACGAATGAGATGAACAGTATCAAATCAAACAACCAAATGTTGCAGGGAACCAGTGGCTCTCCCGCGCTGCCATGTGTCTTACTAAGCAGTTACTACTGCATTTACAAACCCTCGGCAATCGCCATGTCCCTTCCTCTATTACATCAATGTTGTATGTTTACCGAGAGGGAGAGTAATGGTTCTTCGCCTACCATTAATCGACCCTTTATGTCAAATGATAACGCTTATTGTGTCCTGCTCAGACCCCGTATGTTGATAAACCGGCAGGATATTTGTAGTTGTTGTTTAAGCTGATTTTTGATGGCCGTCTTTCCCGTGATTTTATTGCCTTCGGTGCGCGAGAGGACGGTTCGTTCTGCTTCGCTCTTCTTGGTCTTTGTATAAGATTTTGGCACTCGGTCATAACCCTACTTGTATGCAAACAGACAGTTCTACATATACCCTGGCACGCGTTGCATGTATCTCTCTCTCTCTCTCTCTCTCTCTCTCTCTCTCTCTCTCTCTCTCTCTCTCTATCTATCTATCTATCTATCTATCTATATATATATATATATATATATATATATATATATATATATATATATATATATATATATATATATATATATATATTTATATTTATATTTATATATATATATATATATATATATATATATATATATATATATATATATATATATATATATACATATATATATTATATGTCTGTATTTAGGTATATATGCACGTATAACAAAAAGGTATATAGGTGGGAAGGATTCATTAAGTATTCATAACAAGGAAATAAGCTATACCTAACACTCATTTATTCTCTCTCTCTCTCTCTCTCTCTCTCTCTCTCTCTCTCTCTCTCTCTCTAAACAAAAGTGAAAGGGTGATTTATGAACCTTTAGTAAATTTATTATTTTTCTTTTTCTTTAACTGAACCGTCACTATGCACTGTATGAAAGTATGTATGTATTTAAAAGAAAACATAAAACAGAGATATTGTCTTATGAGGATGAAGTATGAAAGTGACATTAAGTATGTTGACTCCCAGGAAGACTGAAATGAAATAAAAGTAAGTTGTTTTATGATATGGCGCTGTATGTAATGAGGAGAATGATAATATTCGCATATTTATAAATATAAGAAAAATAAACAATAGCACGAGCGAGTGATCATTTCTCGCAGTTGGTCCATAATTCAAAGTTAAAAGACCAAATGTCATGATAAGAACTTCGCAAAATGTAATATACTTATATGATAAATGCTCGTATAAGTAATCAGTATGTCGTGCAGGTTCAATGAAATTCAGTCTTACGATAACTGACGGAATCCCAAGATAAACAGCTTATTCAAGAGCAGATGAAATTTGCACTACAAACACCATCACTGCTGTACTGATCACTTCTTTTAAAGAAATTATTTTGGGCCTTTACATAATGTCAACATTCATCACATAAATATAGGAACCTGCAAGTCCTTTAAATTCTCAAGTTACTTGAAATATCGAATTCAAAGCCCAATATCTCTCTCTCTCTCTCTCTCTCTCTCTCTCTCTCTCTCGTCCTTATTGGTCGTTTTTTTTTTTACTTCCATAACTATATGACGGTATTCTAATTCAGTCTTATATCAAGAACTCTGATATTCCGTGGGTCTTAACGAGAAGACAATTGACATAATGGAAAACTTTCTTTCCCAAATCTCTGGAGAACAGAAGTTCTCACTCCTACTTTCAAGTAACTCATATTTAATACTTTGATTCTCCGGATCCGTCTGGCAACTTTATATTATGCATTGAAATATCTGTGTATGGTATTTTTCTTTCTCGCTTTCGTCAGATAAAAATAATTAGGTTTCAGGGTAATGCAATGATTATTTATTTTATAATGGACATTGTTTTAGGTATATACACAGCCGTTAGAATTTTACCAGTTGAAATTTTCCCAGAGAAAAGCAAACCTTTTCTTCTTTTTTGACAGACTTAGTAATAGACTTCTTATTGTCTTTCGCTATTTCTTAAAGCGTACAGTAGTAACCCAAGACCTTCTTTGTTTTTAAATAAAGGAAAAATCAAATTAAGTATTCTCAAATTATAATTCTCTTTTACTAAAAGTTCAGGTATTTGTGAGAATACCTGAGATTGCGCTTCGTCGAAAAATGTGGACACTGAATACCTTTAACGTCGCGCAATCTCAGGTATCCTCACAAACGCGTTGGTCGCACTAAAATGTATTCGCTTTTTCTAGATCCCTCATCCAAGGCACGGAAAAGTACCTGAACTTTTAGCAAAAAAGAATTATAATTGAGAATACTTAATTTGATTTTCCCTTTATTTAAAATCAAGGAAGGTCTTGGGTTACTGCTGTACGCTTTAAGAAATAACAAAAGAAAATAAGAAGTCTATTACTAGGTCTGTCAAAAAAAAAGAAGAAAAGTTTGCTTTTGTCTGGGAAACATTCACTGTATATCTCAAGGACTGAAACAATAATGATAGGAGGGTCTGCCCCACCTTCCCCATGTAAACATCTCCCAAGCTCTTGTCCCTTCTTTGATATCCAAACTATATTATTATTTTATGAATCAGTTTGCACTCCCTTATCTTAAGGATTTGACATTAAACTAGATAACGATAAAAAAAACTCTCTCTTTTGTTATTGATTCTATTTCTCTGATTATGTATGCTTTTCTACCATGAATCTTGTTTGTATTCTTGACTAATGAAATCAAACGTAAGATCGCATTACACTCATAACGAGGACTATAAATCTGAAAAAATTTTGATTTACTCAGGAGACCCCAATTCTCATTTCTACATTTATCAGAATAGGCATCGTGCTTACCCCATACAAAAATGGGAAAAAAGCACGTTAAAAGAAGAAGAAGATAAATGTATTATCATCTTTCATACCTTCTCTTATTCGTGTAATTAGTTCTTCAGTTTAATTTGACTTCTGAATAGAGAGCTCTAGTCCATCTTACTAAATCACTTAAAACAGCCGATTTCAATTTTATATAGCATAAGGACTTTAATAAATTAGTAACTTTAACAATCACTAAGAAATGAGAGAATGACCAAAAATTATGGTAACGGGTTTAGAAGTGAAAATATAAAATACGAAAGTTTGACTACAATCTATCGTTTTTCTTGCAAAACTTTTTCTCGACGAGACTGATTTGATTATGGTATTAACTAACTAAAATAAAGCTATCCATTTCTTAAAAGATGTCGATGAACGAGAGAAGAGCTCTGGAGAGTGATTCAAATCGCATCTGAAGGTGCGATGGGATGAGGAAGAAAGTGCGGCAACGTTTTGGGATGTTGAGAATTCTGGCAGCCTTAGGAAAAAGGGGAAAGTCATATCACCATTCTGGTATGCTGAAAGTCCTATCTGCTAAACAAAGGAGGAAAGTCATATTACTATTCTGGTTTGGCTGAGAGTCCTTTCAGTTTTTCAAAGGAGCAAAGTCATTCTCAAGAAATCGTACGAGACTTCCTAAGAATTTAGGTATAATTTCGTGGAATATGAAAATTTAAGATCACGTTGGTAAAAGTAATCAAAATTAGGGACTACTGAAAGTGACTTATTGTTGTAGCCGCTTGCATTAGCTTAATAATTCACGAACAGATAATTAAATGAACTTGGAAAATAGTGACATTGAGCGTATAAGCATACGTGTATTCCCACAGTCTTGCCAAAAGATACATGGTCATAACCTGTCTTACAAAATCATCTTTTGGCAAGAACATGGAAGTACATGTATGTGTACATGCGAGCTGTCACGATTCTCCAAGCTCATTCAACTGTCTGTTTATGATGCATTATTAGTTATTTATTATGTTTTTATGTAAAGGACAAAAATTCATTGAAACAGGTTTCCACTAAAACCTACTTTTTTCATAAATATTTTTCTTCCTGTTATCCTGCACAGCATGAGAATTTCGTTCTCATTCTACCTGAGTTTATATTTGTCCATTTAGACCAAAGTTACAAGAGCATGTCAGACCTTTATTGGTGTACTGTTCCATATCTTTGGAACATTCGAACACTGATCTGATTCAGCAGAAGCTAATCCCTGTTTCTGTAAACGCACGCGGTCCACTAGACGACTAGAGAATGCCTAACTCCTTGCTACGACATTGCTGCCTTGTTTATAAATCGTACTGTGAACTAATCTTCTTAAAATTAGTATTCTTTATATCTTTCACTCATCTGCTTCCAAAATATGGCGAATTCTGTTCTACGTTAGGAAGTTTAGAGTCTCTATACACAGATCATTCATGCCAGTGAAGCAATACCATTAGGATTTTGTTTCGCAGGCTAAAACAAATATAAGCAGCGCCTTATGTGTTTATGTATTTCTTACCCATCCGGATATTCCTCGTACAAATGGTTATATACATATATATATATATATATATATATATATATATATATATATATATATATATATATATATATATATAATGTGTGTAGAGAGAGAGAGAGAGAGAGAGAGAGAGAGAGAGAGAGAGAGAGACTACCGTTTTTATCAACACTGCTCATGGAAGCAGGTATTACCAAGTCATAAATACAAGACTTCAGAAGCACAGATAAGTTTCTGGATAACACCTTCAGATATGAAGCCTGGTCAGTAAAGTTCCAAGAATAATAATAATAATAATAATAATAATAATAATAATAATAATAATAATAATAATAATAATAATAATAATAATAATAATAATGGTAGCTTATTCATTTGTGTTTGAATTCAGTAGTTTTCCATGGTAGTTTCCGAAACTGTGAATTTTCACTCCTCGATAAGCTTTCCTTTTCATTAGATAGTCTTTTGTGAGTTGTCCTTAGAAACTCCTAAGCTGCTGAGCATGACGTCTTCCTGAGTTCCATCTCGGTTCATTCAAATTCAGGAATCGAGGAAATGGTCTTGAATTAAAATTCGGCAATTTTCATCGAGCATACTTCCCCTTGACGCCTGAAGAATAGTTCCTTCTTATCTGCCGTGTTCAAGGGAAAACTATTACAGAAATTGCTTGCATGAAAAGCTTGAAGTTATTGAATTAATTTCTTGCTGTAAGACATACGTGCATACATACATACTTACGAACTTGTGGGTCTCCAATGATCAGCATTGTCATTATTTAATCAAAGTAATTTTTAAAAAATGGCATCACAAAGGATATCTCCATTATCACTCAGGGCCTTCAGAGAAACTCACGTAATTATGAATCCATTCCCAATACGACGCGTGAAAACAAATTTTTTACTGTAAGACATACACGTGCATACATACTTGTGGGTCTCCAACGATCCGCATTGTCATTATTTAATCAAAGTAATTCTTAAAAAATGGCATCACAAAGGATATCTCCATTATCACTCAGAGCCTTCAGAGAAACTCACGTAATTATGAATCCATTCCCAATACGACGCGTCAAAACATCATCACATAGCTCAACATTAACCCCCAAGTATGACCTCCCCGAACACCATTTCAAAAGGGAAATACGAATCACATAACAATTACAATTAGGCATTTCTACTCCTACCACGTCGGCGCACAGGCAGAATAATTAAAGCCGACACAGAAAAAGGCGTCTAAATAAATGAACCAAAACGATTACTGGATCACAAAGCTGGTGTCAGCGACAAACACCGGGAATCTTTTATTACGCATTGATGAATGTCCTTCTGCCATACTATGAATAATGAATTTATCCTGAAGAATCGCGACTGGAGGGTCCGATCGCGAAGCGTGACCATGATGAACAAATGAATGAATTCTTCATCGAGGGGGAGGGAGAGAAGCCAATGCTAAGTCTACGAATATGTATGTGAATAACTAACGATGGGAGAGTTGAGGGACAGAGATGGACGAATGAAATAGTAAAATGGGCAATAATGAAAACAAGGCTGGAGGTAGGAGAAGGGTCCCTCCCCTACCAACCCAATAATCTCCTTCCCCGCCCCTCCCCTACCTCCCTCCAACCAGAGACTACCTGCCCAGCAAGGACACTTGGAACGGCATACCAGGGTAAATGGGACTAGATCGCAGTCATCGACTGTCTCTGTGCAGTACGTTCGATGAGGCATAAAAATGCTCTTTGTATGTCAACGAGAGTACGAAAAATAAACAATGGTCCAAACAGTCGTCTGCCCTTTCTGTCTCGCCGGATTTTTATTCGCATTCTTCCACCCGTAGGACACATAAAACATAGTACTTTCTAGCGACAGATTTAGAGTGGTAGCGATTACCTACCTTTGTCAGGTGTACGTGATATATATATATATATATATATATATATATATATATATATATATATATATATATATATATATATATATATATATATATATATATATATATTTATTATATATATATATATATATATATATATATATATATATATATATATATATAATGTGTGTGTGTGTGTGTGGGAGGGAGGGTTGGCTAACAAAAGCTGTAAATAAGGAAGTCTTGCGTGACCCACTACGTTATTAGCTTATGCAATAAGTACAGGAAGAAATGTTCAAAATGTCTTTATCTTATCTTAAACACAGTAAATTATAAAGGTAAACCAATGTCAGAAAGAATTCCGAAGTAAAAATAGTCCCTGATCACGATGACAATAGTAGTCTATCATTGAACTCCATTAAAAAGTAAACGGTTTGGGCAGAGATGTTAAGACAGACTGTAAGCATGTATGTATATATATATATATATATATATATATATATATATATATATATATATATATATATATATATATATATATACATGTGTGTTTGTGTAAATTCCTCTATGATTATATTATATTAGATCCTAGAGAATGAAGATTCATCTTTACCACATCAACCTTCATAATGTTATCAAACAGGTACGGTATCAAAATTCGGAGCGGGTGATATATCTTACACATGAAAAGGAGATAATAGTAAAGTTCAGAGCACTGTATCCATTATTATTATTGTTCAGTAGATGAAACCTATTCATATGGAACAATCCCACAAAAGGGACCACTGACTTGAAATTTAAGTTTCCAAAGAATATGGTGTTCATTAGGAAGAGATAAGAGGAAGTAAAGGAAAATGCAGAAAGAAGAGATCTCCCTCATTAAAAAAAAAAATAAATTAATAAATAGATAAAAATGTATTAAAATGCAAGGAGAATAGTATTAGGGTAGTAATGCATTGCAACTTCGCTTGAACTTCTGAAGTTGCAATTGCACGACAACCTTTGGAAGTCTGTTCCACAGTCCAACGGTGTGAGGAAGAAAGGACCTCTGGGACTGAGAAGTTCTGCTCAAAGCAGAAGAGATAGATTTATGCAAACTTGCCATTTCAAACATTTTATGATAAACCAAGAATGTCCACTCGAAAGAGTAGCCTACTGAAGAAGCTGTAATTCATGGCCAGTTAAAGATACAACTATTCTCGAAATTAACGCTCGAAATTGCCGGTGTAGACCTCCTAACCGATGCCTCAGCAATCTAGAGCGATCCTTTATGACAAAAGGGATAACAGATCATGCTATCTGTTGGGCAACCCAGAAAGTCTAATTAATTGTAAAGTCAAATGTAACGATCTACTGCAGGAGGCTTGTCGTTGAAATACTGTGACATACAAATATGAAGGAAAAGTGGAAAGTTTCTTCGAGAATATTCATCTGATTTATCTATCCAGGCATTGTAGGTAAGGGAGAGAGAGAGAGTTAAGCTAAGTATACCTTAGTTTAACCAGACCACTGAGCTGATTAACAGCTCTCCTAGGGCTGGCCCGAAGGATTAGACTTATTTTATGTGGCTAAGAACCAACTGGTTACCTAGCAACGGGACCTACAGCTTATTGTGGAATCCGAACCACATTATACCGAGAAATGAATTTCTATCACCAGAAATAAACTCCTCTAATTCTTCATTGGCCGGCCGGAGGTTCGAACGCGGGCCCTGCAGAGTGCCAGCAGTCCAACGAAGAGAGAGAGAGAGAGAGAGAGATGGTTGATATCAAAGATCACCATAATACCTACACCTCTTCCTCATAGGAGGTATAGTATTCAAGGTCTTTATTTTGATAAAAATAATTAATTATTCCGCAAGAGTAGCAGCACCCACTGACGCTATAACAGCCCCTGAAAATAAATAGATAAGTCTCTATACACTATCCTGGAAAACCGACTACTTTATCCCCAAAGCAATATGCACAGTGTGCTACATGAGCCAAGTCAATAACGTGACCTTTCCCTTATTGGGCGTGTGTGAGCCGCCCATATTAGTTTAAGGATTAGCGTGCGGGAAGCTCATTGGACGTGAAGTCTCTCACCCCTCTATAATTCTCCTAAGCAAACAATTTGTTACTCTTTAATGATGTTGGTACAGATAATAGAATCTAATGAACGTGGGTGGCGACTTTGGATTTTATGCGCGGTCATTTACAGAGTTATAACGTTATCATTTACGGGCGATTAGTATTGCATACCTGTATAAGAAAAGGATATGTTTAAGTAGATACCTCGTCGATCATAAACTGACAAGTGTGTTAATATAAATGTCTGATAAATTTTTGCCTCGTCAGCGAGCTCTTAAATTTACAGCGCACGCACACACACACACACTCATATGCTATATATATATATATATATATATATATATATATATATATATATATATATATATATATATGTGTGTGTATATGTGTGTGTGTACATACATACATACATATATACATACATACATACATACATGTGTGTCATATATACATACATACATACATACATACATAAATGGAATTTGATCCTAGGTCAAGAGTGGTCAGTCACCAACTAACCCACACTATCGCAAGGGATAACATTTCTTTTAGGTCATATATAAACTACTGCCTATCAAGCTGAGATATGGAAGATTAAGACTTTTTTTCTGATATATGTGAAGTATACTGGTCAAACTCACGAGACGTACGTAAGTATAACGGCCAATATACAATGAAAAAATGGTAGGTAATTTGTTTTCATAAAATTGTTCAAGCTCTTATATACACACATGCATACATACATAAACGGCAAATCTGTGTAAACAGTTGCATACATACATATAAACATACAACCTTACATATACTACGACTTCCCGAATTTGGATAAAATATTTTCAGTGAAAGTTATCCAAAAGTATCAAAGAAACGAAAAGTGAAGAGGTCATTGCAAGTGTTGCCGTTGTATTGACGTAGATCTGCTAAACCTGATTATCGAAATTCTGCTCACAAACACGCATACTCCCATGTATATGTGATACATACATACATACATACATACATACATATATTATATGTGTGTGTGAAGGTTTTTATATTTGTTTGTCCACTATACAAATCCGAACCGCTTGACAGACCCAGACAAAATTTTGCTCATGGCCTCTATGTCACCCCAGAAAGGTTTATAACTCAAACTCAAATCCCTACCCCTTGACAGGCATATAAACACAGACAAAACAAATGAAATTTTCGTTTTTACACTACCTTTTCCTTCAGTTTTCTGGGTTTATTTACATTCTTCACCTGACACTCCAGCTTTTTTTCCGGTGCTGCCAGACGTATGTTTAATTTATGTAGTAAATCCAAATCCCCTAAAACGTAAATTTTTTACCAGAATTTACGTGAAATTTCATCATAATGTATGAGAATTATTAATATAATTGTTTATTACCTCAATAAAATCAACATTTAAAACCTATATTGATTTAAATCCTCACCACCGAAAAAAGTAACAGACCAAATGCTTCTGCGATAGACCTAACCCCTCATCAAAAAATTACTCGCGACGAAATTATAACCTTTTTTCCAGTGTTCATTTTAAGCCAACTTATCTTAATCATACTTTGCCAATAAAATACAAATTCTTAAGTACCCTGTGGTATTGCCAGCATCATATCTAACTACTTAATTCACAGAAAAAACTTCGTAGTTATGGGCACAACGTTGGAGATCAAGAAATAATTCATCGACGAGACGAAACGAATCCATCACCATTCACACATGCGTATTAGCAGACTAAATGCTTCTGTTATGAAACTAACCCGTCACAAAATTACTCGCGACAAAAATACCACATTTTTTTTAGCGTTCATCTTAAGCCAAACGTATCTGAATTATACTTTGCCAATAAAATGCAAATACTTAAGTACCTCGAGGAATTACCATCGTCATATCTAAGTACTTCTTCCACTATAAAATCACCATTTATCGACAATTTCTATATTAGACCATTCAGACTTTGGCCTACACTTTCCCTCAGAAACGTCAAAGGAAACTAAAATGCTTCATTAACACATACAGGAAACCGAAAACAGTTGCAGCTCTTTTTACGGTGTATAAAATTACAATTGTGATAATAATTTAATATTTATATAGCCAACGGACACTGTATCTGAAGTAGCTGCTGGCTAAGACCGACGTTAACATGTATGATATTTCCTTTTTTTATCGTTCAAATGCGAATTTCCTCATTAATTCGTTCGTTTCTTCTTCGTTTCTACCTTTGAATTCACTATAGCGACTGCTTCGTGAGGTTACAGTGACGTATTACTTACAAAGTCAGTTTAAATGAGGTCTGAAATTAATTATCGTGTAGTTAGGCAATGACACCCCGTGCACACCAGCTTCACCATACTACCTCTAAACATTCTCTCTCTTTCTCTCTTGCTCTCTCTCTCTCAAGGCATCACTCAAACACTCTGGAGCATAATTTATCTATGAGGTTTTTAACTATTGCAAGTAAATTCATGCTTGCAATCTCTTTCTCTTTTTCATTTATAAATTCCCTTTATGAATGAGTTAAACACCAAGTCACAGTAGAAGAAACCTGAGAATGTTTGCCACTGCAAGTCAATCACTTTTTCCTCTCTCTCTCTCTTTCTTTCTTTCTCTCTCCTTTCACCATTTAATCAGATAAGTGCCAGGATATATTTAAACATGTATATATCGTGTTTAATTAAAGTAATGAATTCAAGACAGAATTATTAATCAAAGGAAAGAAAAGTATTTTCAATGGCAGTATACACACGACAAAACAATTCAAAGGGGATAAAGGAAAATTTTTCCGAGTTCTTCAAAGTTCTTCTGGGCAGTGCCAGGTTGGTCAGCTAGTGTATATATATATATATATATATATATATATATATATATATATATATATATATATATATATATATATAATATATTTATATATACATATATATATATGTGTGTATATGTGTATATGTGTATGTATGTATGTATTTATGATATTGTAAAAGTGTGCAAAGAGGGTGGGTGCAATAAATAGGAATCGGCAGTCCAAATCATTCAACCAAGAGGGAAGAGCAGGATTAGCAAAGAGAGAATGGGGAATACAGAAGAAGTAGGTAGCAACTTTAAATCCCACTTGTAATAGGCAAACCTGGTTCCTCCATTTCGTGATCATGTCGTTTTTCGTCATGATCACAGTTTTCCTCAGAAAAGTGTCCCTGTCCAAAGGAAAGAGAAATGAATAAAATCATTGTGTAATTAAACTACAAAGGGAGCAACCATGCACGGAGCAATTGAAGACGTCGTCTTCTTGCAGCAGAGCTTCCTTGCATAATCATGCCCCCGAAAGAATATTCTTTTCTTGGAGATCTCGGTAATCAATGTTCAAAACCCTCACCTGATAGAAGTCACTTTGTAAAGAGCAAAAATTTGGAGCCACTTCCGTGCTTCCTCCCTTTCCGCAGCCGTTCGTCGCGCTCTGGCAAAATAATTTCCTTCACTGATATCTATTATTTGATTATGTTACAGCAATAACTTAATTTGCCCGAGATTTTTTATGGGGGCCAAATTGACAGAGAAATCACACAATCAATCTCAATTTGCATACAGAGTAGATGCCAATGAGAGAGAGAGAGAGAGAGAAAGAGAGAGAGAGAGAGGGAGGGGGGGGAGGGGGGGGGGAGGGGAGCCTGGAGGAGTCATCACGCCACCCTCAACATCGAAAGCTTTAAGAATCTGAAAATAGATGTTCTCCTGTACCGGAGTCATCCATTTGCATCATTTCATAATTTTCGGAAATCATTTTGTCCTGGGAAATTATGTACAAAGAAAGCCACATATTAAATACAGAATCTTTTATTTTCATCCATTTCTCTCAATGTAATAAGTGGTAAGATGAATAAAACATTATTTTTCCAAATGTTGCTGTAGATTGTGCCACTGTCGTTACTAGTCAGATAAAATAAGATTATTACCAAACGAGGGAAATACTCCGTAATTATAACGACGACGGCAATAATAAAGATCAAAATCATATTATTATTCAAGTAATGCACGGGCACATTAATTGTTTTCGAGTTTGTCCTCTACAAATTCGCTGATTTTTGTAGTACAATGAGTGTGTTATTATTTTACAAAGAAAAATTCAATAAAGGTTTGGAAAAGCTAAATGAAAACTATGGAAGACGAATCGTTGATGCATACAAAGACTGCCCTTCATATGAGGAGCTAAGAAGGGTGGCTTATATAAAAACGGTGCATGTTTTGTAGGGACTGACCACAATATTTGTTTGTCTGAAGACTACAATACATTATCCTTGCCAGCTGTATTTATACAAATATCATGACATTCCATTTCCCACAAAAAAATATGAAAGGATTTTTTAAATAAATATCAGCAGCTACAGGATCATGCAGTTTGAAGGCCAGGATTAAACACCTGCAGATTTTGAATATAATTCTCGACAGCTTCATGCAAGAGAGTCTTGCATTCAAGATGGGAAGGAGAAAAGAGAGTGTATTTTCTTTTTCTCAGCGGGAGCAGTATGGTTTGGTGTCCGATAGCTAGAACACTATTCTTGCACAGGCTTTCACCCCAGGCTTGACCATGACCGTGAGGAAAAATTCTTGTTACAACTGGACTATAAATAAGAAAAGAAATTCATGTTAACGAAATATAATAAATGTTCAGACATCCATAAAGGTACTACTTCAAGATCTATGCCTTAGAAGTGCAGGACAAACTGAAAAGGTCTTATGTTAGAGAGAATTTCGGTAATGATAACGATATTAGAAGCATTAATAATTATACCATTTATCATTATTATGAAGGTCTAAATCGAGAATTATTGCTCACACACAAAGCAACTTGCATGACAGAACATGTCTGAATGGGTGTTATTGTCACTCTTCCAAAACAGCGACTATCTTCACTAAAGCCTTTGGTGGACACACGAATTATGGCAGTTGCCATGGTCTATCTACTTAGGGATTCAGAACCGATGAAAAACGGTTTTTCGGCAACAAGGACTCGAAATCACGGACCTGCAAGAACAGGAGAGTTGAAACACATACGAATGGACTTGAGGATAATGAAAATGAGTTCATGTAGGCTAAGTAGCTAAGCACTGTTTACGTAATAATTGAAATCTAAAGGCAGTACACAAATACACGAATGAAACTAAAACAAGTCACTATTGGTCACAATTCCACCACAATCAAAATCACAGGGCTCCCTGAAGGAGAGAGGGACAGGAATATGGTTACGGGTATTTGGGAGAACAAGTATATAAACACAGGTAGGATAGTTAAAGGGGCCGACAAACAACTTCCAATCACATTACCTTTGGCCCGTGGACAAGATGTGAGGATCTTAGAGCCAAGTTTTTGCAGTAGGGTGTCAGTGGAACCGTTGTCACTTGAGGTTCCCCAACAGCAGAGAAGTACGTTAAAGGTGGGAGTGCTGGGAGGCTAATAGGACATCAGCGAGTAGAAGTGAGTAGCTGGATATGTGAATCTTCAGCGTAGCAGTGTGGGAATGCTTCAAGTAGGACTCGGGCATAGTTTCTCGATAACTTCTGGACAAGGGGACATCGTTGGGTAATTCAGCAGGGGTGAAGTCTGTGGGAGGCAGCTAGCATCAGGTGTCCAGTGGCGTGAAGTTGGGAGAGCAAACTATTGTAAGGTTTGACTTATTTGTAGCTCATAACTCATTTCAATGAGATATAAAGGTAAATTAAAAGAGCCACTAACAGCTGGATAAATTTGATTTCAGACATACCTGGTTAATTGTTTTACATGCAGTTAGAGAAGGAGTGCTGCCTTGTAGATGTTGTCGAGTGGGTATTAGAGTAAAAGCACCTTTCACTTGTAAACTAAAGGTCTTGTGAGTCGGCACACCCAAATTCCAGGTGGCATTATAAAGGTTGTTTTTGGCCACAAGGAAGGAGCTCCCCATTCCTAATCTGGTTCACTATTCCCTGGACACCTGCTGTCATTTTCCTCGTAGTCTTCAGTCCTCTACACTCTACGTGGCTATCGATAATTATAGTTCATTTCGATATGTTCAACACATTATTAACCAATGTATGTATATATGTAGCCTATATATGTGTGCGTGTGGTTGAGTGCGCGCGCGTTCTCGTGGGCATGTGGGCGAAATGGATTGCAGGCCGCAGTATATTAAAAAAATTTCCAGCTTTTCATTGTGATGAGTCAGTAACAACGTACAGATGTATTTATTTCCAGACCATTGTGCGACGTTTTACGTTGTATACACAAGGTCAAGGTCACTCCCATATCAATCCCCAACCAAATACTTCAGAAGAAATCAGTACATTTATTAGGCCCATAAGAACAAGAAACAAAATGTAAAACTAATGTAATCATGTAGTTACTCAATGTAATTATATTATGTAAATATAATGTACATAATTAGCCACCCCCTAGGTAACTAAGCATTGTAAATATAAATAACCCCAAATCCCTCCCCAGTCACATTACCATCATACGCGCACACACACAAATATACTGTATATAACACATTTCCTTACCTTTGTAATCTGTTTATATACTAAAAGGTCCTTCTGTAAATTCACTTCTACTAACTTCTATATGTCCTTCTGTATTCACTTAGGCGAAATTTTCAATAGTTTACCCTTCACTTGGCTATACGGTGGCCGGTGATAAAGTCACAGAAAAAGTCGCAATTTTGGCTAGGATAAAAAGTCACAGTAAAAAAGTCACATTAATTTGTGGTGACCGGTAATAAAGTCACAGGGAAAAATTCACAATTTTGGCTGGGAAAGATGTCAGGTAATCAAACAAAAACAATCAAGTTAATCATAATTTAAGAGTCATAACCAATTAAAGTAATAAAAAAAAATATTCTAAATCAGTTATTAACTGGCAATACATGACTTACATAACATTGTATATATATTATGGCACTACATATGTGAAAATATTTAACCGGATTAGCCCATTTGGGACTGACTGACTTGTTCTCGAATTTTCAAAATTTTTTTTTTTGCCCCATGGGAAGGTCTTATTGCTGACTATATATTATATATATATATATATATATATATATATATATATATATATATATATATATATATATATATATATATATATATATATATATATATATATAAAATATATGTGTGTGTGTATTTTAACTTCAAAACACTTATAATAATAATAATAATAATAATAATAATAATAATAATAATAATAATAATAATAATCATCTTAACATCTTAGCTAAGGAGAGAATGGTATATCTTGGGCATTGACAAACACTTGACAAGTGACTCCCACAATCATCTTTCAGTACAAAGCTAGACCTATTCTAGTAGAAATACTTGACTTTCTGCCTCTCGTGTAAACAGCTATCTGTATTGTTACAATATTGACTAATATACATTTATATATACATATACATAGCTAATGGTGTTAAATTCCTAGAAGCATGGAAGTACACACGAATCTATATTCAACCTAAAGGCAGGGTCATGCGGATCTATCTGTCGTCACTTAAGTTTATAATTCAGCAACGGACAGCAGTAAGGGTTTTTATCTACAGAAAATAGTTTACAAAGTGCAGTGACCTTTTAAGCCTATAATTGCTGTCCATACTCGGCCACCTGGAAACTCTAATCCTCTCTGCTGTCTAGGTCAAGTAAGGAACAATAAGTAACTGTAGCTTAGGTCCTGTCCACACTAGCGGGCATGCCCGTCGGGCACTTCCAGCTGTTTATATTTTCTCTCGCTTCTGAAGCAGTGTTACCAGACAATCGCATCGTTCTGGCTCCGTACTCGGTCGGTCAGTGTAGTGGAACGGTTATGGAAACAGTGTTTATATATTTATATAGTATATATAGTGGACATTTATATTAAGCCCCGTCCACACTATATATTTATCTTTTCGATGGGCAACACTGTATATATATAACCGTTATTTATATATAACCGATTTATGGATAATAGAACGATTTATATATATATATATATATATATATATATCATATAATAGAAAATATAAACATTTGGAAGTGTCCGTCGGGCATGCCCGTCGGGCACTTCCAGCTAATTGATATTTCCTCTCGCTTCTGGAAGTAGTGTTACCAGACAGTCGCATCGTTCTTGGCATTTTCATACTCGGTCGGTCAATCATCTTTAGTGGAACGCTTATGGGAACAGTGTTTGCCCGTCTTACATTTGCTGTGTACATACATCCCTGAAATAATGAAAATGACACTCATGACAATATACTTTACCGATACTTTCAGTACATGTGGCTTTATTCCTGACGTACTTATAAAGGTTTCATCCACAAAAATAAATGTTTTCTATTTCATTATCATTGGTTTTGGTGCCTCGCAAGGAATCAGCTTTCATTTGCAATATTTATCAAGTACATCATTGCAATGTTTTTTTGCTTCATGATTATCTGGGATGTAATCGTATTTTACTCAATTCTTTGTATTTGTTTTACACATCAGAACATTCAGAAAAAAATATACAAAAAGCTTGGGCAATATAATTTGTTCCGATTTTTACCACAACTTTTTTGCCATAAAATTATGACTTTCTGTGACTACTCCTGTGATTTCATTATCGTCCACCATAATGTGACCTTTTTTCGGACGCAATTAATTGGATGTTTACACATCATGAATGATAATAAAATTCGTTTGGAAAGGACGAAAACCGTGTTCTTTCGCTTCATCATTTTGGGCATCAGTATCATTTGGGCGACTATTCATTATATATAGTTCGGGCGACGAAATATCACAACCCTGCAAATTGACACCAATCACTTGGGCGAATCAGTAAGGAATCAGTAAGGAAAGAGGCATAAGTATTTTAGGACGTTTTCACGTGGTAATAACTCTGTAATCGGTTGGCGGATAACTCAGTAGTTAGCTGGTTAATAATTGGTAGTAGTTATCAGCATTAGTTATTCATTACTCGGCTATGGGGGAAATATCTCAGACTAAAAAGGTGCTTTGATATTTTCTGGCCTTTCTTTTTGTATAGACATAATATTGAAGAATGCTTCGTAGCGGAGCACAAACAAAAACCAGATGTAAAGCCAGAATTAGGTGACTAACCTTAGCTATCCGAAGTTTGCGGATCATAGCCAGGATAAAAGGAAGACCGATTTTCTAAAGTATTTGTCCTGGATCTCTCAATTCTAAAGCGAACCCAGTTTACTCTCAATTCTAAAACGATTACCAAGAGATTGGCAAAACTAAGGACCAGAAGCACAACCCCATCCTCACGAAATCCTCTGAGCAATTTTAACAATCAAAACCTTTAGAGCCAGAGACAAGGCCACCGACTAATTAAATGCATTATGCAAAAATTCCGCATTTCTATCACCTCACTTCTTAAGATACATAAAAGTCCAACGCTAAAGCCTGTGTTGTAGTAACCATCGACAGTCACAGTAACTTTAAACTTATAGTCATAAGCAACAACCACTCCCAGGACAAATTACACTATCATTATTGAAAATTTGCTGCCTGCTCAACTTTTTTTACAATTATAACCCTTACATAGCAATTTGGACTAGACTCAACCCCGAAAGATCTTTAAAATATTTTTTCTCTGCGGTATCTCTATTATCACTAGTCACCTTTACAAATGTTCTCAGCAAAATGCGTTCTCCAGATCATAAGGAAGTGATCTTAATTATTCCTGTCATCAGGGGGATCAAAATACAATATGACTTTGCTGAATAGAAGTTTAAATTTGCATAGACTATTGCAAGTAAACACCAAAATTAGAGGTTAATAAACTAGAATCTCTACAGAATTAACCATTATCTCAGTTACGTCTTTTCTCATATCAATTTCCCCATCTTACTTCTGTTAATAACCAACCAATCAGTAACTACCATTCCCTTTATTTCATAGGACATTCTTGTCTTTCAAGGAATAAAAAGTCTACCCCATCAAATGACTTTTGGGGTTAAAGAAATGGACAAAGGTTTACAGACATATATATTAAGATAGTCTTCATACATGTAAATAGTATTAGTCTTCATACATGTAAATAGTATTAGTCTTCATACATGTAAATAGTATTACATATCCAAAGTCAGATTAAAAGACTTAATAGTAGGTAGAGAACAGCATCTAAGTTCTAGTTGTCTGTGTAACCGAATTTAGAATACTTCGAATCCTCACAGGGTATGCACAGCGTCTACAAGAGCTCTAGTCGACAGGGTAACCGAATTTAGTGCGCTTCGAACCGTCACAGGACATACATAGCGTTGAGTTCTTGTTGTCTGGGTAACCGAATTCAGAGCGCTTCGAATCCTCACATGATATTCAGCCTTAACGAAAAGGCGTTGCTTTCCATTAGTATTAGTGTCGATGTTATGGTTTGCTGCAGCTACACCAAGAGCCTGTGCATAATAAAAGTTTGATTTTTAGAATACACTAAAAGTTTCCATGACATAACCTACCATCTTAAAAGTGAAAATAGCCTGTTCAGTTAGTCCCAGCAGCTATTCTAAGGTTATTATAATACTATATCGTATAATTAAACTATCCCATTAACAATCCCATGTACTTTCATTGTTTCTTCAAACTGCCATCAACTTTCACATTAACATTCCTATATCTTACTACTATTGTTCCTTCAAACTCCCAAAAAGACAACAGGATAAGAGTGCCATCCTTTAAGATATTTAATAGGGCACCAATCTTAAACAACCGCATCTAACTTTGGTGCTACATAACTATGAAAGGTGCCATGCAATGCAAAAACTACTATCTGGCAACCTTCGTCCTTCAGTATATAGTCTTAAGGGAATGGAAACTGCACAACCCCACGGGCCGAAAAATTAAAAGTTGGGGAATTCAGAATAAGAAAGGGGCTCCCGAAGCAAGCTTCGGCGCTGGAGGAAAGTTGCGCTGGAGAATGTTAGATGAAGGTGGGGGTTAATGAAAATATGCAATGCAATCTGAACTGTTTTTCCTAACATGAAAGCTTTGCTTGAAGTGTAAGAGGGGGGAGGGTGGTGGTGTTGAGCGCATTGACGGAACAA
Source organism: Macrobrachium rosenbergii (assembly GCF_040412425.1). Taxonomy (NCBI): domain Eukaryota; kingdom Metazoa; phylum Arthropoda; class Malacostraca; order Decapoda; family Palaemonidae; genus Macrobrachium; species Macrobrachium rosenbergii. The sequence goes on from NC_089744.1 coordinate 17,505,729, forward strand.
CGTTAACAAGACAGCAAAAATTTGAATTACAATTTCCACTAGTTACCAGCCTATTAAAATACCTGACAAGTCCACATCAGTGTCAAAAAAATTCTTTAACATCCCAAGACCTAGGCCTCTTAGAAAATAATTATGATCCACCTATTACCAGTCTAGTTCCCATTTACTAGCGGGAATGAAACTAAATTATAACAGTATGTCAAGAGTTACCCTACCCTATTCTCAGCTCCACTAATACATTCAAACTTACATCTCATGACCAAACAGAGCTCAAGTACTGTAATACCCTCTGCTATTGATAACTTGCACTGTCAAATGTCTCCCCAGGTCTGACTATGGCGTTTTTTACCCCAGTCTATTCCCAACATCCTTAGGAGATAGACTTTAGCATTTATTACCTTTACCCTAACCCCTCCATCTATATAAAATAAGCACGTTCTTCACACTCTTCTAGCCTATTCTAACTTCCCATTAAGTCCTAGCTACACAAAAACCATCAACCTTGCAGTTCTAACCTAAGAAAGTTGGTTGGTTTGAAATCCCTGTTGTGCAAGGTGACAAAGTCACCATGCTCGTTTTTGAACTTCCTGTTGTGCATGGTGACAGTCACCATGCACAACATTAAAGTCCACCTTTGCCAGGCAGGCGGCACCGCCACCCCGGCAAAGGTGGACTTCGGAAGTGACCAAAGAAAAACTCAACTCGCACGCAAAACTCAACTCGCACGCAAAACTCAACTCAAAAACTCAACTCGCGAAAACTCAACTCGCGACGCAAACTCAACTCGCGACGCAAAAACTCAACTCTCGCACGCCAAAACTCAACTCGCGACGAAACTCAACTCGCAAAACTCAACTCGCACGCAAAACTCAACTCGCACGCAAAACTCAACTCGCACGCAAAACTCAACTCGCACGCAAAACTCAACTCGCACGCAAAACTCAACTCGCACGCAAAACTCAACTCGCACGCAAAACTCAACTCGCACGCAAAACTCAACTCGCATAGACGCATAAAACTACGCAAAACTCGACATAAAACTCAACTCGCCCATAAAACTCAACTCAGACGCAAAACTCAAAACTCAAGACGCAAAACTCAACTCGACGCAAAAAACTCAACTCGCACGCAAAACTCAACTCGCACGCAAAACTCAACTCGCACGCAAAACTCAACTCGCACGCAAAACTCAACTCGCACGCAAAACTCACACTTTAGCTGCTGAAATAATTACTAGTGCTTTAAAATTAGTCAGCTAAAAAAATTCAAAGTTCCAAAATACAGACTTTCTAAAAAACAAGACTAGCTGAAATTACAAGATCATACCACAAGACAAGTTGAAATATAAAAAAGTTTAAATCTACTAGATTTACTCTACAAACTTTCAAAAATAACCTTCCACACACATTACACTTACAAACTTCCACACACATTACACTAACTTTTGATGCTAATATATAACTATAATAATCACAAAAATTAAATACTTGAAGTTCTGAAGCTGAAACAAATGCTAAAATTTCTTGAACTGTTCAAAGCTAGGAAATTCTAAATTTTAACATTTGGAATATCAAGAAAAAATTCTCAAAACTAAGGTTTTGAATCTGAAAGAATAAACCAAATGCATTACAACTAAGCCTAAACTTAAAATGAAAACTCACGAGTTTTGATTGTGAAAAAACTAAACTAAAAAAATGTTAAGAGGGTTGCTCAAGTCACTCAAGTCACTCAACTAAAATGCTTACTCACCCATTAATCCTGCTTAGTCATAAGGTATCGGTACATCCAAGACAATTCAATAACTCATTGTGGCACTCTTATTTAACGACACACTCACCTGAAATGAGAAAATTACATATATTAAAGCCCAAAATGTTCTAGCAAGTTGAAAGCACCAAAGGCTGACTATTGGTTACAATCAACTGGGCCATCTGATAAGTTTTAAAATACTAAGACATGGAGCAGCAAGCGAGGCTTTATAAACACTGATAAGTATTACAAGTTCATTGCCACTTGCGCCTACAATAAGACTTTTAAATCAACTTAATATACCCCATATTAGGAAGGCTATGGTAATTGAGTTAGGCCTCTAATCCTCAAACTTTAAACCCTATTGCACCGTAAGACTTGCTCTATTGCAGTATAAAGTTAAAATGAAAATATTCTTTGCACTGCACGAGTTTGCTAGTATGGTTCAAAGTGCATAGAATTGCCACTAAGAGCAGTCTAGTTCAAACTATAATAATATATAAGCTTCGAAACTACGTCTTAAATACCATGTAAAGGTAGTCTACAACAATACATAACAGTTTGAACAGTTATTGTAGGAATTTGCAACAAAGAATCGAAAATACCAATATTTCAGGATACAAAACCCGCAAACGGAAAACTTTCATATGACAACTGTGTCATAGCTCAAGTACAACAATCTAAATATCTAAAATATAAAACGCAAAACTGGCAATAGTATCCACTCGCCAACCCAACAAACCTTTAAGCACGTCTTCACGCCTAAAATCTTGCAAAGTCTATTCACAAAACGACTTATCAGAGAAAGTGCTCAAGCTCCTCTAGACCTCAAATGAATATTGTAAACAGAAGACATGAAAATAAAGCAAATAGGCGGTTTGAACATAGAACAAATTACGAGTCAAGCTAGAGAACAATTGTACACTGCGCACAAAAACTATTTAACAAAATACCGCCTGAAGTGAAGATCACAAAAGAAAGCAAATTTAAAAAAGAACTACTCTCCTATCCTGCAAGAGCTACGATACTGACGAGAAAACACAAACACTTATAAAATATAAGAAACGCCTTACTTTGAAAACGTACAAGCGCCCGTCAGAGAAGGAATCATCCCTGCAGAGGACTATACACGAAACCAAAGTGAAATCAACGATCCTCCAGTACAGTAAGGCAGATATACCAAACTCAAATGACCGAGAAAGTCGAGTTAGTATCAACGAAACCTGCCTTACCAAGCTGGAGACTCAACAACACTGAAACAAGCTGTTCTTGAGGATAACAGCCAACGACCGCTGCAACTGCCTGTTTGTGGGACGCCACTTCATCGCCCTTTCGCCACCGAAGAAGTTTAAGGCGATAATCAGAAAATCGACAGAAATTATTATTATTATATTATTATTGAGAGTTGCCGGGCACTCTTCCTTTTTAGCGAACTACCCCTATTATGTATCAGTAGTTAGCCCATCTGAAAATAATAATAATAATAATAATAATAATAATAATAATAATAATAATAATAATAATAATAATATTATTATTATTATTATTATTATTATTATTATTATTATTATTATTATTATTATTAATGAGATTTGACATTTACTCTTCCTTTTTAGCAAACTACCTGAATTATGTATCGGTGTTTGGTCTTTATCTGGAATTATTATTATTATTATTATTATTATTATTATTATTATTATTATTATTGCCGTTGTTTTCAGCAGTGCTTGGGCGCAGAGTTCATGAATATTACTTTTTACCAGCGTACTTAATTTAGTATACTGTATTGTGTTCATCTTATCGTTCATCGTATATGGCCCGGAGCTGAAACAAACGATATTATTATCATAATATTATTAGTTAATGCAACATGGGGTCACAATGACATGGTCATAGTCAAAAATAGTATAGAACACTTTTGTTAAGGTGATTCAACGGTGAGCTTATCAACTCGCACCGATGAATGCAAGGCAATTTTTATAATTAAATTTATTATTACTAATAATAAAGGTGAGTAGGTTCGTAATCTGCTACGGTAAAAGGCCACATTCAGCGATTTGCCATATGAATTCAAGGCTTGCGGTGATAAATATATTACAAAATTTTGGGGAAACTGAGAAGGTAGGAGGACAAAGCGGCATTAAATAAATCATTTATATCTGTCGTAAGTGATATAATTAGCGGCTAATTCGAACAGTGGTTAATGAATTTACTGAAACCAGATCATATTGTTCGATCATCGCCTGATATTCGAATCCTGTTTCGATGGTATTAGGTGGAGCTATGAAAACTTATCAAGATTATACATATATATATATATATATATATATATATATATATAAATATATATTATATATATATATATATATATATATATATATATATATATATATATATATATATATATATATATATATATATATATATGTGTGTGTGTGTGTGTGTGTGTGTGTGTGTGTGCGCAAATGCATATGTGTGTGTATGTGGTAGGTGGAGCTCTGAAAAATATGATCATGTGATTATATATTATATATATATATATATATATATATATATATATATATATATATATATGTGTATATATAGATAGATAGATAGATAGATAGACAGAGATTAAGCCACCAACATACTTTAATATCCAGTTCACTACGCCTCGGAAATAACAACTTACATCCAAGAGGAATTATGATTAATAAATGTTTCGTCACCAGTTCTCAGGAGAGGTATAAGTTGACATCGACTCTGCTGTACAAGCCTGTCGAACTCAGGTTTTGTACTTAGAATCGATATCAACCCATCTTCACCATGATAGCTGATTGGTAAATTTGTAACGCAAGGCTAATTATGACTGTCGAGTTTGTCTTATACACCGAGGGTTTTTCTCATATTCACAAACATTAGGCCATAAATATCATAAAATATCCAGTTCACTACATTAGGTGGAGCTCTTTAAAAAAAAAAAAAAAAAAAAAAAAATATATATATATATATATATATATATATATATATATATATATATATATATATATATATATATATATATATATATATATATATATATATATATATATATATATATATATATATATATATATATATATATATATACATATACATATATATATAATGCCCACACAAATATTTAGCCACAAATATCGTTTATTGTCTAATTCACTATACCTCACGAATAGCTTACAACCAGAAGAATTATAACTGATAAGTGGTTCGTTACCAGTGGTATTCGAAACGTTGCTTTATTTAGAAACAATGTCGTACTTTTGACCATGGGTGATGTGCAGTGACTTTTGACCACTGACCCATCAAGAAAGGTGTAAGTTGATATCAACTCCGCTGTATAGGCATAATTCTTTTATTTTGATAGACATTAATAAGAGCATTCTCTACGATTCTTCGATATGAAAGCAGAAGGGTAGTCAGGTTCGACGTCCCTATAGACATGTTCTTAATGCCTCTACGCAGGGTAGTTTTATTTCGCTGGTATATCCCTTATTTTGTTATGCCCATTGGTTTGAAAAGAGATCTATCTTACTGGCTTGGTTGACGGCTTTTCCGCCGTCATAGTGAGGCAGCTGGTTGACTTTACAGATGAAATCGACTCCTTTGTCTATGTAACCGTCAGAACAGGTTCCTGGTCCTCTGAGAAAAAAAAATTACACTGATACCTCAGTCTTCATTGATATTGCAATGTCGTGATAACTTTAGGAAATGAATGCAGGAAATAGAGAACGCTGGTCTTCTGTAGACGTTGAAACTGTACTTGAATGATTCCCTATTGATATATCTAAGAAGGCTAGTTCCTGTCCTTTTCTCATTTAGTTTTGAACGTAATGCTTGATGTGAATTAATTTTGCTGCAAATAGATACCAAAATCTTCTCAACTGTTATTCCAGAACGTTAAAATGTCATCAACGTGTCGCACCAAAAACCACTTTGGGACTGAGTCATTAAAGTACATGCAGACATTGGCTTAAAGAGGAATAGAATAGCAGGCTGCCTATTCCACATTAAAATCTTTGTAAACCCTTCAGTTAAAAGAGGGCATGTTATTGGTTACACGGAGCTTGATTAATTTAACTTATTTTCACTGCCCAGAGGAAATAGGTCTTCGTAAGGAGTTGATTTTTTCCCTTATGAAGTTCAGGATGTCGTTTACAGGAACCTTTGTGAATAATGATTCCGCGTCCTGGCTTATGAGCGTTATGACGTTCACTGTAATATTTAATTTATGGAATTTCTGAATAGAGTCCTCTGCGTGTTTTATAAACAACCTAGGAAATGTGTCAACAAACCCGCTAAGTTTCTGATAGAGTAAAAATGAACGAGACTTAATTTCACAAAACTGGAGTCAGAGAATGCCTTTCTTGTGGGTTATGGCGAGTCCGTAGAAACATGGTAAAGAGTTGTTGACGAATCCAGGAAAAAAAGTCACAGGTAAAAAAGTCAAAGAAAAAAAGTCATGCTTAGGGCGCCGATGCTGACCGAGTAGGACTTCCCCTAACTACTGAACAAGATAATCACGACGATGTAAACTATATTGACCGGAGACCGTTGAGGATATGGAATCGATAGTCACAAAATTTATACTTGTTAGGCAACTATCCATAGCAAATCAACCTCAGAATTACCTTATAACTACTGAATCTTCATTTTAAGATTGATTAATCCTGACTATTTTAATATTTTCATTGTATATATGAAGAAGTATGTTTGGAAACATGCGAAAGCTCATGTTATTATTACATTGGCATATGTATATACAACTATGGATTTCGTAATCACCATTAATTCTTTAATATTTTACTATTACATACCACTATAGCCTCCTGAATGAACATACTCGACAAAAGCCGAGGAAGAAATACCAATGAGGTTTATGCCCAGGGAAGGTGAAAGCCAACAGCTGGCTCTATATGTATATTTTTATATATACTGGATATATATGCACACTAAAACAAAGGGGCTACCAACAAGTCTCATAAGTCATAAAATACTTAGCTGCTATCAGCTGAGCCACTGTTATGTTGGGATTTCATTAAAAACATGTGTCATGTAAAGGTGTGAAGTCTGCAAAGTATATCCTTAGTTACTATAAATATATATATATATATATATATATATATATATATATATATATATATATATATATATATATATATATATATATACTAGTATATATATAGTATATATATCTAAAAATCAGTAGAAATAATAATTTCAACAAATGCCCAAAACAGGGTTTTTCTTGCTTACTCAAAGGAGCCAGCTAAACCCTAGACTGAGATAACACAACAGCCACAAATAGCAGCCTGGATTTTTCAGTAATAAAAAAAACTATATAAATATCCTGCATAAAAACTCAGTTATAAGTTTCACAGCAGTAATGCAAAGGCTAAGTACGTTTAACTATAGTAATACTCATTTGTACTTGGTTACGAACCGTATACTATACCCCTAGTTATATATATATATATATATATATATATATATATATATATATATATATATATATATATATATATATTTGTATATATATCGTAGAATGAAACATTTGTACGTGAACAAAAGAAAAACGGAAAAATCAGTAGAAATAATATTTTCAACAAATGCCCAAGACGGGGGTTTTTCATGCTTACTCAAAGGAAAAAGTTAAGTATACCTTAGTTTTACCAGACCACTGAGCTGAGCCAGCCAAACCCTAGACTGAGATAACACAGCAGCCACAAATAACAGCCTGGATATTTCAGTAATAAAAAAAACTATATAAATATCCTGCATAAAAACTCGGTTATAAGTTTCACAGCAGTAATGCAAAGGCTAAGTACGTTTAACTATAGTAATATTCATTTGTGCTTGGTCACGAATCGTATACTAGTGTAGCAAATTTTATGTAATGTATCCAATTATACGTGTGTGTGTGCGTGTGTGTGTGATTTTTCATTATACATCGTTATGACAAAATATCCACACAAATTAAAAGTTATTTCATCAAAGTGATGCAAAGAAATATGCGACAGGCTTATGCTACAAATTTTTTTCGTGAGCCCTACAAGAATTACGAGTTACGCTCAGGAAAATCCATTCATCATGCGCTGTATTTTAAACTTTCACGAAAGACAAGTAGAAGAAGGAGTATGAAATAAAAATAATACCTACAAAATTAGCGATTTCAAGGATATCCAAAGATCGCATTCGGTCACGTTCCAAGAAGAAAGACTGCTAAGACTTTAGAGTCCTTGGCAAATGACGTACTAGTTCTGACGTTTGAACCTTTAGGCCTTCGGTCGGCGTAATAGCGTTCGGGTTAGTAGACGTTTATCAGTTTCCATATCGAGTGGCGTATTCAGTTCCTCCTGAATTTGTCGTAACGTAATTAGTTCTTTGCCAAGTGTTTGCGACAAAGCACTGTCTTGTGACTAGACTAAAATTAGCGCTTGAGTTTTTCATCGATTGTTGTCACTTCGTTGGCTAAGTTATTATAAACCCCGGGCTTCTGCAAGGTAATACTGGAACTTTTCTATATTATTGATGTTGTATGTTAGTTCTTGGGATTTTTGAATCTTGCTTGTGTTTAGTTTCGTACAAATCTTTGGTAGTCATTGTAACAGTCTCGTACAAATCTTTGGCAGTCATTGTAACTATTTTGTGTATTTACCCATAATCTGACTTCGGTAAGCACCTTAAGTTTACAAGTTTTAGCTTAAGTTACCTACAGCTCTAAAACTTTCTTTTCCAGGATGTTTTTGGCACTAGTCGGATTTTGAGTTCCACTTCTAACAGTAAACTTCCAGGATGTTTTTGGTACTAGAGATATTTTTTTTGAGTTCCACTTCTAACAGTAATTTTAAAATGTGATTCATTAATTTGATAAAGCTGCTCTCGTTAGCAACAGGTATGTAGGAGATTTTTTTTTTTCCGCCAAGTTTAGTTGCAAGTATTATTTGTCATAAATTTTTTAATTAATGTGATTTGTGATTAATTTACTTTCAAATTTTGTAATGTTGTAATTAAATTGTAATGTAGTTTTTAATTTTTAAATATTGTAATTAAATTTTGTAAATGTACTTTTTGATTTCTTAGTGTTTTACTTAATTTTTGTAATAAATTTTAAATGTTTAAAATATTTGCCTTTTTTCTAAGTAAACAGAATTAGAGGTCGCCATGCGGAAAAATGAACCAGTTATTTAATTTAAACAATTTATTTACAAATGAAGCAATCAGGAAATTAATGAATTTTTGTAATAAATTTGCCTTTGTAGTTTGTCATTAATTTAACTTATTTATTTTCTTTAATGACTTTAATATGTATACTGTTCTTGAACAACTTCACTTTATCCTCCACCCCTTTAGGGGCGGCACCCCTGGAGGGGTGGGGGAGCCCCCATGTTCTGCATAGTAGGTCGTATGACCTACTATGCAGGTTCTTGGGTGGTTTTAAATTATCCTCCACCCCTTCAGGGGTTATGCTCCTGGAGGGATGGGGGAGCCCCCATGTACTGCATAGTAGGTCGTATGACCTATAACCTACTATGCAGGTTCTTGGGTGGTTTTTCGTAAGTTATCAAACTTTCTTTCAGGAGTATAGACTTAATCAATTGCTTAGTTTTCTTTTAGTTCAGATAGGTATTAGGTGTTTAAATGAGCTTGGCTATCTCCCACTCGGTTAAGTTTGCGGAAACTGTTAGGTTTGAGGAATTTAAGAATGTTTATGCCATCGCCCGGCAATTTTCAGCATTAAAATTTACGTACAGGTCTGGCGCCTTGGTATGCTTTACTTTAGAATTTTAGCTTCCTGAAGATGGATTTTGTGGTTAGGTGAAGTCAGCTAAATTTTGGTCAGTATTCATAAAGGTTTCGTCAGAATTTAAATTTTTAAGCGTTAAGTCGGTGTTAGACTCAATAGAATTTTCAGAGGAATCGAACTTGGCATTTCCTTTCTAGCAATAGAGAACTTCTGGTTACAGGAGTCATAGGAAGCTCCTTAAATGTAAGTGTCGTGTACGATAATAGGGCTTGCTTACCTAATAGCTGATCTCTTGAAACTCTTCAGAACCATACAAAATATTGAATAATGTTTGGATTTCTGCTGTAAGTAGATGGAATTAGTTTTATGAAGTTTGTCTAACTCCGGGTTCTAGGGCAGCTGATAACCAGGACAACTCCTTCCCGGATAACTCAATTGAGCAACTCGTACCTGGACAATTGATATCTTAAGACAACTGATGTATAGGACAACTCATAACTGGTATACATTAACTCGCTTAAAAGTAAGTCTTTAGTTTATAGGCGTAAGGCAACTGATGTATACGACAACTCATAACAGGTATACATTAACTCGCTTAGAAATAAGTTTAGTTTATAGGTGTAAGTGTTCATTTAACTTTAACTAGATCCTTTAAATTTCATAGTTCATGATAGCTACTGTTCGTCCAGCAAACAACTCTCAAACGGTCTTATTAACCTATCAACGAAATTTTTGTATATTTTGTACTAAAGTCCGTTGGTTTGGTACTAGTCAGCTTTTCAACAGTTTTAGAATTTTCTTAGCCTGACAATGCCATATTATATAAAATCAGTAGATATCTGAGCGGGTAGATAAGTTTTTAATTTTCATACAGAATGCAGACGAATTTTGTACTTGCAAAGTCAGTTGGTTTGGTACTAGTCAGCTTTTCAAGTTTTAGAATTTTCTTAGCCTGACAATGCCATATTATATAAAAATCAGAGTAGATATCTGAGCGGGTAGATAACTACGTTTATAATTTTCACACAGAAAGCAGACGAATCAAAGTATGGCTGTGAAGTTAAGATGTGCGGAGCCCTTGTTCAGACGACGGCTGAGGAGGACCATTAAAAATATCAACAGGGGAACCCTCTCAGCGCTGATGTGAGCAAAGTGAAAACGAGAATTGTCTTCGATTCTATAAAAGCCAAGGCCTTGTCATCACAAGAGACAATCCAAATATGGAAGATTTCAAAGAGGACTTCAACTGGCATTACTAGAACTAATAATAGCCTTGAAGGATTTCATAATGCCTTACAGAAATTCAATTTCATGCCTGCATCCGAATATCTGGGAATTAATGTACACTAAAGTTGGAGGCGATTTTGGCGCAGAAAAATAAAAAATTTGGAAGTGCAAGTAACTTCAAAACAAGTGTACAAAACTTGCAACAAGCGACTGATAACTTCACTTGAAAAGTATGATCCTTGCCAGAAAATGTCTGTGGCATAAGTTTTAGTAAATTCTATTTATATTGACAGCCTTTAAGTGTTTAGTTTTCATTGTCCCCAGAAAAATAAAGTTCTCTTAATGTTTTCTTTTTTTTCTTTCAAATTTAGTTATTTATACCTGTATGTTATGAATTGAATTATACATCAGTTATACCAGATATCAATTGTACAGACTAGTTGTCAGATTTGAGTTTTCTGGGAATGAGTTGCCCTGGTATAAACTACCGTGGCACGAGCTATTAGCTAAGGGCTTTCAGCTACTGTTAACGACAGCAAGAATCGATTTTCTAGTTGAAAGTATGGAAATTTAAGTCTTGGACATTTTTTGCGTAGAATAATTGTAATATCTGATTACTTGAGTCAGGTGTAGTAATATGCTGTTACAGGAATATACTGTGCTATTGTTTCTTGGGTTAAAGGGGGTTAAAGGGTCTGATTCTTTCATTATAGAAAGACATATACAGAAATATAAAGCCTACAAATAAGGTACACACGTATTGCCAGTGAATATTTTTATTTCAACGTCACTTGTTTAAAATATTTTGATACTAGAAGGTTACTCATAGCATAAGCAGTGTTTACGATGCTATCCGTAAACATGAGTTGTATGTTACTCTGTGAATACAGGCCATCAGTTTACTCTAAGAACACAACACAATTCGTTACCCAATGAAGCCAGTAGGGCACTGTAAGCATTGCTTAAAATTCTTTGCAGCGTCCCTTCTGTCCCTAGCTGCAACCCCTTTTGGTGCTTTCACTGTACCACCCATCATATTCTTTCATTTAACTTTTCACCCCTTCCTAACAATTGACTCATAGTGCAACTGCGAGGTTTTCCTCCTGTTACACCTTTTCAACCAGTCATAACATTAGAGGGAAGTGTGATGCTTCCTTGAACAGTGCGTTGTGGAACTGATCATGAACACAGGCAGTGAGTTTGGGATGCTAACCATAATAAAGGCATGAGTTTCCAATGGCATTCTAAGCTGTGTGAAATACGCATTAGCATAGATGAGGTTATGAGTTGGGTGCAATTGTTGGTAACCATTAATTTAGTGAATGCGTTGTTGTAATGAACGTTAGTGTTCGCCAAGCTATCCATGGCAATCAGTTGTTTGTATTTGCTATATAGCACCTGTAATGTTTAAAAGGTCATCAGGCAGTTAATGCATGTACCAATATACATTTTTATAGAAGGAGCTGTTGAGTCTTTTTGATTATGGTTAGTAGCAACATTGATCTATGACGTAATCATTTCCTCAAGAGTTGACATTACACAACTTCGTAGTTCCTCGTCGGACGGGTCGGTACCGTTCTCGGTTAGCACTTAGCTGGCCCACGTTCGAGTGTCCGACCGGCCAGTGGAGAATGAGGAATTTATTTCTGGTGATAGAAATTAATTTCTCGTTGTAATGTGGTTCGGATGCCACAATAAGCTGTAAGTCCCGTTGCTAGGTAACCAATTGGTTCTTAGCCACGTAAAATAAAATCTAATCCTTCGGGCCAGCCCTCTCTAGGAGAGCTGTTGATCAGCTCAGTGGCCTGGTTAAACTAAGGTATACTTAATATACAGAACTTCGTTGCTTTATTTTAAAGTTCAGCGGTTTCTTTAAGTTTTACCTAAATTCTTGAGAGATCAAAGGCATCTTTTTAAGAATACGACTTTGATCATAGTGAGTAATCTTAATTTTGATTTTGGAGATTTTCAGACCTACATTTTCCAAGTATTAATATACAAATTTTGAGTGGTTTCCTAATTCAAGAAATATTGAGTTAACGTTCTCTTTACGGAGTTGCCGAGTAATTGCCGTAAGAGCATTTTCTGTTACAGGTCCCAACTCGTTGGAGGGCATTCGGGTCGTTTCGGCCGTAAGCACGTTTACGTGCAAAATGGGCGCCGAGTTTAGTACCAGCCCCTTGGGGATGTACGTAAAACATGAAATAATAATAGTAAATACCATAAACATAACGTCTTACATTGTTTTGGATGTTACGGCCTAAAGTGACTTACGGCCGAAACGACCAGGACCGGTTGGAGGAACCAGAATTCAAGAAAATGTGTAGACACGGGGCGGATTTGCAAACCTTTCATTGTTAGGCTGATATTTCTAGGGATCCAAGAACTCGTCAAGATAGATGTAGGCTTCTTTTCATTTAATTTCTAAATTTTCCACGCTGTGCTTTTCATTAAAATCCTGGTAGGTTTATAAGCTAGGTTCCTCGGATTTTCTGCATTCGTGAACTTAACCAGTTGCCTGTGTATTAGTTTTTTTAATTAATAAATAATAGGTCTTTAGTTTTCAGTTCTTGACTACTACCTCGGGATTTTTATAGGGGAAAACAAAGTGTGTGGAATCTGGTTTATCATCCATATAATTACAGATTTTGAAGGTAAAAACTACTTAATTTAGAAATATACCAGACTTAACAGTATTCACGTGTGAGTGAATACACACGTAAAAGGCCCATATCAAATTTTAAACGTAAGCAAATTAATGTAAGCCACCCTCAAAGAATTGCTGAAAATTCCATTTGTTCAACACTTATAAGGGAAATGTGGTTTGGGTATTGGCTGTGACGACTTAAATGCCCTTAGCTAATTTGTGAGACGAGTTAAAAGTCTGACTCCATACTAATGGTTAAATGTACAGTACCAAGACCGCCTTTAAATGTATTGGAAGCAAAAAAATTATGTACATTACGTAATTTTACTACTCTAGAACAGTGTGTAATTAGAAGTAAAACTAAATTTCAAACTTTTCATGGAGCTAGTACAAAGAAGTTATTTCCCTTCATTGGTATGAAAATTTGATGATGTGATGGTCAGCTACACTTCCATGGACGAAGGTCTTAAGCTACATGGCTAATACACAGTAATAAAAAAAATGAAATATTGAAGTTAAGGTACATGGTTAGATATAGGATTTAACGCAGATGAAAAGAATTTTAAACCATAGATTATGAGAAAAATTCTGAAATATTGAAGTTAAATTCTTGTTTAAGTTTTGCGCGACGTTTTAAATGGTTGTGGGTCGGGAGGGGGGTGGAGGGGGGGAGGGAGAGTGGAGGTCGTTTGGCAAACAAATCTGGTTGACCACCTAAATCTTTGAGACGCAAAGTTTCTTTTACCCAAAACATTGATAATTTGTTTTAACGATTTCCGTTTAATAGGTCACTTCGATTCTGAATAACTTCATGGGTCCCAGCGCTTTGCTTTTTACCTGAATTTCATATTCCATTCAATTTAATACGTCACTAGTATAGGGTAATGGCCACTTATTTTCACAACTATCTATGAAACACCCGTAGGGTGGTAGTGCCCTAAGTGCACCTCATGTGGTGTTCTGTAGATATTACTGAAAGAATTTGTAAATTAGTGAATGAAGTAAAATACAGGTTATAAAATTCTTATTGTTACATAGGCCCCATACTTTATAAATGAGTTCCCAATACGGTTTTTAATAAACTGGTTGCTCTAGAACAGAATGGTTGTGGTAAAGTCTTATTACCTTTTAAATACGTTTAGTTGATTGTAAAGAAACGAATCTGAGTAACTGGTACCAGGCACGAACAATAAGCATTATAGTGAAAGAAGTAACTCTAAAATTATGGAGGTTACTTACCAAGATGATTGTCTTAGTTTATTTGGAAAAAGGTCAACGCCACTTGGGGTTTCTTTACAAAGACACATCTCGGGATGCTGCCAAGTCTGTTTCTACGCAAATCGTGACGTCGTTCAATATGGGTCGTGCTATAAAGGCCAATAGATTTGCCAAGCGAGATTCATCGTAACTGAACGTTCTTTGAGGGGAAAAGTCGGAAGGGAAAGAAAGAGTTGAGGAATTTGGAATTGGAATATAGAATTTAGGCCAAAATCCAAGCGCTGGGACATATGAGGTCATGCATACCCTAAATAATCACCTTTTGATATATGCCCAGCTGTGGGAGGGAAGAAACAGATTTCCAATGAAGAAATTAGAAGGGAATTTCTTCAGCATTCCCTCCAACACAGAGGGATGAGCATATTTACTGATGTCTCTAAGTCGGAGGATGGAATTGGCTGTGCAGTAGTAGCAGGAAATTTTAAAATCGAGAAGAAATTACACCCTTCCTGCCCGATATTGGGTGTTTTTAATAAAGGAAAGAATGATGAAAGTTTTATCATCTATTCTGACTCGAGTAGTCTTTTATCGTCATTTAAACAATCGATTCCCTCCCACCACCTAGTACAGGGGTTCCCAAACTGGGGTCATGACCCCCAAAGGGGTCATGAGCCCTTTTCTGGGGGTCATGGAGGGTCTAACTATGATTAAAATGTTAATAAACCAGTCATTGTTAATAAACATTGATAAAGATCAATGGAGATTTTATTTTTCTCTCTGCTGTGATTAATATCTAAAATTTTAAAATAAATCTGTGCCATTTAAAATTAGTACGATTTTAGAAGGCTTATAAATGTGGGGGTCATGACATGTTTGGTACTGCTGTAAGGGGTCACGTACTAAAAAAGTTTGGGAAACACTGACCTAGTACAAGAAGTACAGGAATGGCTGGCCCTCCTGTTCTTCCGCAGACTTATCAGGGTGAGCTTTTGTTGGGCACGGGCTCAAGTGGGTATAGGTGGGAATGAGAGAGCTGATAAGGCAGCTAAAGAATCGAGAAGATTACACAATAAGGCACTCATAAACCTCTCATACTCTGATTTTAAGCAAATTATTCATATTTATAATATAAGGTGGAAGTGGCAAATTGGTTGGGAAAACATGATTGGTAATAAGTAGTTGAAGGCCATTCGGCCCTCAGTCAAGAGATGGCAGTCGCCAGATCATCCAGACTGGAGGACTAGCATTATTATAACAAGGCTGCGTAGAGGACATGCGCATTCTACGCATAAATACTTAATGTAAAATGGAGCAGGGAGAGACAGGCAATTCCTGTCAAGAACTTTTAACAGTGAAGCATTTATTAACTGATTGCCCAGTTTTTACCCAAGAGAGGAAAGCTACCTCGCTCTGTCAGGTCCACGAGTGAAGGATAATAATTCTGATATCAATAAACTAATGCTGTTTTTAAAGAAAATTAACTTTTATTTCAGAATCTAACTTTTTATCAGATTTTACAGATTTAATTCAAATTAAAGACTATATGTTTTTGGTACATTTTTTATCTTAATTTATAGATAGTTTTAATGAATTTTAGCTGAATTTTATGTTTGATTTTAAGCGCTGAATGGCCATAGTTGCCCCAGTGCTTGGAACGTATGCCTGAAATCTGTAAATCAATCAAACCTATGAGGTCACTTAGCGGTGACTGGGAAACTGACAGCAAGAAGGTTTGAAAAATGTAACATGAGGAAGACCTTGCAGCTGCACTGTGATACAACTTTTAAAGAGGGCAGAAAGTCAGATGGAAGAAAGAGAATATAAAGGGAGGTAGAGAAAAAGGAATGAAAGCGGTTGCAGCTAAGAGCCGAAGGAACGCTGCAAGGACACAAGAGGGTAGAAAGTCAGATGAAAGAAAGAGAATATAAAGGGAGGTAAAGAAAAAGGAATGAGAGCGGTTGCAGCTAAGAGCCGAAGGGACGCTGCAAAGAACCACGTCAGTGCACCACGTGAAGTGCACTGACCGGGAGAGTTGAGGAACTGCTTAAGCTGAGGATGGCAGACTCAATAAAGAATTGCTCAGGCCGAGGAGGATAGACCAGAAGTTAGGGCGAGGGAATGAGGCACGAAAACAAATTGCTTAGGCCGAGGGATAACATCAACAAGTATAAACCCTTCGGCCCCCAGCTGCAACCCCATTCATTCCTTTCACTGTACCTCCGTTCCAGTTCTCTTTCTTCCATCTTACTTTCCACCCTCTCATTACAATTGTTTCATAGTGCAGCTAGAAGGTTTTCCTCTGTTACACCTTTCAAACCTTCTTACTGACTGTCAATTTTCGTTTCACCACTGAATGACCTCATAGGTGCCAACGCTTGGACTTGGCCTAAATTCTATATTCCAATTCCAATTCAACAAGCATACAGCTATAAATGAGCGAACAGCAATATACGTGATTGTGCATGACACTTGGGAATGATGGTTTGTGTATATAGTTTAGGGAATGAAAATCTTCTGCTAAGGAGCCGTGTGGCCTCTTGGAGTCTAGGCCCGTAGGTGGGTAGTGCTGTCAGTGTACCTCACGTGGTGCACTGTAGGCATTACTTAAGGTTCTTTGCAGCGTCCCTCCGGCCCCTAGCTGCTCCCTTTCTCATTTCTTTTACTGTACCCCCGTTAATATTCAATTTGACTTTCCACCCTCTCTAAAAATTATTTCCTAGTGCAACTGCGAGGTTTCCCCCTGTTACACCTTTCAAACCTTCTTACTGACTGTCAATTTCTCTTTCAGCGTTGAATGACCTCATAGATCCCAGGGCTTGGCCTTTGGCCTAAATTCTATTATCTTATCTATGGCGTTTAAAGGCGGCATTCAAGGCTTTGTCCACACGATCGGTTGTCGCCCGGTAGCGTTGGTCCTTCAACCGGCTCCATCCCCATAGGCATAATTGTTATGTCCACACTTGCTTGTGGGTGAACTGAATTGTTGTCTTGTTGGGCAGTAGCAAATGAGTGGTAGCCAGACACATGCACGATACAAAAAAAAAAAAAAAAAGCCGCGTGCATGGTATTAATCGTTGATGTGTAAAACATCATGAACAGAGCGCATAAAATTCTAGGATATGTAAACAGTGTCGTATAAAATGAGTATTGGGAAGCCTTGTGAATAAATACTATATATAATTATATATATATATATATATATATATATATATATATATATATATATATATATATATATGTATGTGTGTGTGTGTGTGTGTTTATGCATCAACATGTATGTGTGTGTGTGTATGTCTGTGTATATACAAGTAAATATACATATATATATATGTATATATATACAATTGATATATACACATATATATATATATATATATATATATATATATATATATATATATATATATATATATATATATATATATATATATACTATATATACAGAAGGAGAAGCCACGGCCAAAATATACACATCCTCAGGACCAAGGGAAACGAAGACCTCCATTCTTACAAATTTTTGCCGACGTTTCATGATGTCACATTTTCAAGCTAAAAATAATTTACATTTGTACACAGATAGAATCACGGTATTAAAAAAAAAAAAAAAATTAAAATTTAAAACTCACAAAAAATGGCAATGCAGCGTTAAAATTAGGTATATAAATGAACATAAAACAAGAAAAAAAAGGACCACAAAAGATATAGGTCAAGGGAACCAAGACACAGACTAACAAAGCGAAATGAAAGAATAATACGAAGAGAATGCAGAAAATAAGCGTATAGGAAAAGCTAGGCAATATATAACAGAGTTGACGACAATTGAGTATTTAACGAGGGAACAGTTAGTTCTCTTTATAATAATAGACTCTAGAATAGTTAGATCGTGATGGTTGGAGACCCGCCATAGTATTGAGAAATCTTCATCTCTGATGTCTGTCTTGCACCGTACAACATGGTCTCTGATGTTAGAGGCCTCTGGATTCGGTAACTTGCATCTTGTACGGTAACTTGAACCTCTATGAGAGTCAATTCGTACCCACAACAGCCTCTTCGTACATCCCACGTATGTTCCGTGATTACATCGTCAGCAATAAATTTGTAAGCATGGAGGTCTTCGTTTCCCTTGTTTTCCCGGATGTGGATATATATATATATATATATATATATATATATATATATATATATATATATATATATATATATATATATATAATATAAATATATATATATATATATATATATAAATATATATATATATATATATATATATATATATATATATATATATATATATATATATATATATATATATATATATATATATATATATATATATATATATATATATATATATATATATATATATATATATAATATACCACAGCCACATGAGACAGATTTGGAGGTCAGGGGATACAAAGGAAGGGGCAGGGTGTAGGTCTTTTCTCCGCAACCTGATAAATTATGATGAAAGGTAAGAATAGAAGTAGGAGTCTTTTCTCAGTCAGTATAGAAAGCGAGTGCCGTTATAATACGCACAACGCTAACCATACCTGAAAGGATGGACACTGGCATTTCTTCAAGCGATATATAAATATATATACACACACACACACACACACACATATATATATATATATATATATATATATATATATATATATATATATATATATATATATGTGTGTGTGTGTGTGTGTGTGTGTGTGTGTGTGTGTGTTTGTGTGTGTGTGAAAACATTCTAATTGTTGAGGCTCTTTATTTAGAGTAGGTCAAAGATCGCGAAAACCAAAACTGCGTAGGTAAATTTACCGAGTGTGATAATTTTTAATTAGGATAATTGGTAGCAAGTCAACCAGCTTCTAACAAAACCTGCTACTCACACACATTAAGAAAACGGCGTCTCTTCTAATGTTGTGAGCAGTCCGTACCTGAGCATCAGGAAATTTAAATTTTGGTGGATAATTTGAATGGTACACTGTAATTTTAAAATCTCATTATTTCAAAAAACAAATGCCGAAAGGCACCCCTCCGGAGTACGAGCTTTCAGGAAAACTAAGTATCACGGCTAGTTCTTTTAGCCTACTGTCATTGCTCCACAGATATGTTAGGTCCCTCTCCCACCCACCACTTACCACATCCCTGAATGCCAAAATCAACATCTGGATCTCCGGAATGGCTGATCGGATTTCAATGAAATTTGGCACGTTTAGAGACCTCAGTAGGAAACCTCTAAAGCCAAGGTTTCATACCGATAGACTGAATATTTCCTGAGTTATAAAGGGCCAAGGTCGGGGTTTTTGTGTACTACCGTGGCGGTTGCTCAGGACAGCGTCAAAGTAGATGCACTATATCCTATTTCGAAAAAGGATTGGATTCCTCCTCTGCCATCCTGATGCACCCACGACTCTGTTCTTCCATAGGGCTATGGCGCTAAACTCTAGCAAGGGAAGCTTACAGTCTGAAGACTGCACACAAAAACATCTAAACTATTAGTAACAATGAGGTCCAAGAGATCGGAAAATTTTCATTGCGAATGAACTGGAGTAATACTCGTTGTTATCATAAGTTTGTGACTCTAGGTCTTTGAATAAAACCTTTCAAAACCTATGACATTGAGTTTATATGGGTTTGAAGGATTAATTCTCGACTTCAAGGCCTGAAAACACATATGAGGTAATATATGTAACTTTAACCACATTGCCAGGAAAAAAATTCTATTCTCTTTGGCTGAAGAATAACAGTTTTTGACAGGCTCTAACATCACTGGTATGAATAATTATCTTACGAGTATAGCAGGGCGCAATATATTTTACCATCTTTTGATTTCAGTTTATAGTACTTTGAGAAGAAACTGAACAACGTCCAGTAATAAAAAACGACAATCACGAAACTGGGAGATGAAGAAAATAAATTATTCCACTAACTGCACCTTAGGAGTAAATTAGAATTAAATTGGTCAAAATACCTAGACATTGAACAACGTAGTAATGGCTTCATGTCGTGGCCAAGCTTGATTGCCGTAGGTCAAATACAAATGGCTTTTATGTCCCCAAAGGATTATTACCTGGAATATTATCAGTAATAAGGACCTTCAGGCTTGGGAATTGGTAAGGAAAAACCATGCAGTTAATTACACTGGAATGTTGGCTTAAACTGAAGGATGTTTTTTGCAGCAAACTATTTGCACTCTTTTTTGTTTTTTGTTTTTATTTTTAAATCTGTTCACTGTACTTGTTGCATAATTGTTTATAGGACTCCATAAGGATAGTATAACTTTAAAGATGAACATAGTTAATAGAGGTTGTCTATCCTTATCACAAATACAGAGCAGCAGTGAGCGTGCTTGCTCAGTTTTGGCCTCGGAAAATTTTTAAAAATAAATGAGACTCTTTCAATTTGATTTTAATTTTTGATTGTATGGCTGGACTGACGATTTACAAGCAGTGTAGTTTCTTCATAAAAATGCCCGGATGTTACTCGTGAGTTAGTAGCTGAAACAGCTGTTTACATATCGTTAAAAAAGTGGAGCAACATAGTAACCATTTTTGACGTTTCTATCAGAATCGTAACCTTAAAGATAAGAAACGGAACAGAAACTTCAACAAGTGTTATCAGAAAATAAAGGATGCAACACCAAGGGTATCTTGACATTTAATAAGAATACACACAAACTATGATCATAGAACTGCTGGGGTTGCCTAGCCATCAAAATTCTTTCATGGGTTAATCATTTGTGGCCTGTCAGTTGAATTAGGGCTGCTTCTATCTTCTTGAGGTGCTGTATACACGGGAGAGCCACTTTGGTAATTGTCATTACCTACTGAAACTACCCACCAAGGTTCCTTTACTTCCATCCTAATAGTTTGGAATATGCTTAAACAGCAAATGAGTCGTTGTTTGTATGACAGTTGATGCCATACTCTGCCAAGCTGCCTGCTTTTGTTTTATTTTTACCAATCCTGCTTTCGTAGGCTGGGATCCAGCAAATTTAACTCAAATACCATGACAATTAACTTAAAGTATCCACTCTAAAATCTCTGAGTAAAGTGGCTGCTTAATTAGTATTGAATATCCCCTTCGATGGCAGTAAACTTAAGGATTCTATAGAAATAACTTCTTTTACTACGAGTTATACTTTTTTAAATACTAAATTTGCATATAATTCTGAGGCAAAGAATAAGGCCACGCTGTGGTCAGCCTTAGATTCGGAGTTAACAGTACAAGTAGGCACAAGACCCTTAAGAACCAAGGCATATTCTGTCAAGGAAAGACACACTGCTGCACGTGACATTGCCTTTTTTCCTGCATTCAGAGATTTAAAATATGCAGTTTCTGTCAGCTGTTAGGGATGGATAGGTGCATATTTAAATGACATCATACTACTGTGTATTGGATTTTGATTAACTAAATTTCTCTGCTCTGGATGAAAACGATCTCTGTAGTAGGTAAAATTTCCTCTGACCTCTTTTAAGACCGACTAGGGAGCCTGGGAACTTCTGGAACCTCATCCAGCTACACACCAACATATTCTGGATAAGTAGCACCAAAGAAACACACCAATATCCACAAAACTACTCACGATAGGAGAAGACCGAAAATAAAGACTTCTGCAGATATCAGATGTCTAGTATTATGAATGGCATCGAAGTTTTTTTGTTCTTTGTGGAAAAGGAGATGTGAATAAATCACATCTGTAACTTAATTTTTGCATGATTAGTGCATTGTACATTCTTAGCAGTCGTTTATAGGAATTTTTGCACGATTAGTGACTTGTACTTTCTTAACAGTTGTTTATAGACATTACCCTTGGCGATGTAAGAAACAGAATTCTCAGCAGGATTGAGGACAGGGGACTAACCATCAGGCATACTGTTACTGAAGAAACCCCCAGATACTCTGACGATTTTTTCCTTAATGGCTAGAGAGATATCCCAAACAAATTGCACTGGAGGTATCACACACATGGTTATGCTCTGCTTCCGATTACAAAACACCAGGAGGTCCCAATTGTCATTCATGAATCTCAAAAAGGATCTACACTTTTTTTCTGAAACTGCTATGAAAAATAGTCTGAATTGTAACTTAATAAAAATGATTTTTTAGAACTTGATTTCTTCTTTAAGTTTTTATATTATATATAACAATTGTTTAAAATGCTTATTTTGCATTCATACACACATCAAAAATTACGGCGTACATCACAAGAGAGGCTTGTGTATTCACAAGATTTTTTCCTTGTTCTTAATAAAATTAATAATTTTTGTAGCTGCAGAGTAACAGCAATGATAACCACATTAGTAATAACATGAAAAACTGATAAGAACTGCAACAACTGCAACGAGGAGCCACTGCAGATTTTGACGTTGATATCGTCTATTCTACCGTTTATCAAATGTTCGTAATATTTCAAGTCAAATGCTATATTTTGCTTGTTCTCCTGGCAATCATAAAGCTATCTGGGATCTTAAACTGATTTCCCTTTGCTCAGAAAACCGGGATGAAACGCCCCTCTCTACAGAACGATCTCTGTCTACGATGAAAGAATTTTTTTGGTGAGAGAGGAAGCAGTGCCTTGTACAATATTCAGACATAAGCGGATTATAGGTTACCATAAACTAGGTGACTACAAAGTCTGCAGGAAAACACGCAAAGCGTGTAAATGGAGAGACATTGAATATTGATAAAAATTCAGTTGTATCAGAGAGATTATTTAAGATCCTCGCGATCGCTTTCCCCAGGCATTAATCAGATACCAATGCTCGATTCTGTAGATGCTTTTGTTATTACTGTAGCTGCTGTTAATATTATTGTTATCATCTTTATCACATAACTTAAATCTTAGTTTTGGATTATACTATCATATTTCAAAATGCTCTCTTTCTCAGGATTGTATGAGAAACTCAAAATTTAAGCTCAATTCTTGGAATTACGCTAAAAAGTTTTTATCATCCGAAGTGTATTTCAGAGGTTTCCTACACAATATATATATATATATATATATATATATATATATATATATATATATATAAATATATATATAAATATATATATATATATATATATATATATATATATATATATATATATATATATATATATATATATATATATATATATATATATACTCGTGTATATGTATATATATATATATATATATATATATATATATATATATATATATATATATATATATATATATATATATATATAGAGAGAGAGAGAGAGAGAGAGAGAGAGAGAGAGAGAGAGAGAGAGAGAGAGAGTATAGCTTTTCACGTACAAGCGGTACTGTACCAGGACGTTGCATTTTTATGTATATGACGTAATGAAAAAAGGTTTTCCGCTATGTTGAAGAGAATTTACTTCTTTCCTGCTTCGAATCTGGATGACCAGTTGTAATTTCAACTGTGAATCATCATTTTTACTCAGTGGTACAGATCCTGAACCATTAAAGTAGCAGTTCAAGATACAATGAGGAAAGCAATTATTGCTTGTACAAGGATAAAAAAGAATGTATACAAGCACATGCAATAAGGCACATGACAAGGTTACACTTAGACATATATTTATTATCGCGTTTTAATGACTGGCCTACGGAGAAGTAAGTTGGATTCTAGCCGTAACAGACATAATTACATTTTCTCGAATGCTCTACAGTGATTCTTATGAGTGCAGTTTGAATACAAATACAAATAAATTAACGAGCATTTTTGCAATGATCGGATGCTTGACCACGAAACATTTCTTAAAATATCGTTGTCTTTTCATCGTTTCATGCATTGCCTTCAAAAGAAACTTATTAAAAGCGACTTCTATTGTTCTTTTGTCTACTTTGGGGGAAGAAGGCATGTTTTTTGTCATTTCAAAATGTCCTCCTACGATAAGTATCTATCCTTTTGTATGGTGGTGTCATTAAGGCCATCGATGAAACTGAACAGAGATTACCTGTTACAAAACGTTTGATGAAAATTCTTATCCAGAATTGGATTCGAATATGCATCCGCGTTCGGTTCGCGCCAGAGATTTAGGAATCGGCCCATGGTTGGTCTTTCCTGAAAATTTCAAGTTCATGTTTACCACTCCTCCATGTGAAATGGTATTTTCAACCTGAGAAGGCTTTTCACCTAACGATCTTCTTAACAAAGTTGAATAAAAAGTTTTTCTTCTTATCAGCGGTCAGACTAAAATTCATCTGAACGCCTCGTAAGATTGTGGACATCCTGTTTCGTGATATTTTGTAGATATTTCGCTAGTATTGTATGCCACTGTCATTCTTCAGTCTTATTTCACGTCCAGTCAAAGATTCAAAATGCCAAAGGTTACGTGTCAAAGTCTTAAACTTGATGATCAGCCTTTCCAAAAAATGGAGCTCTGCTTCTTTCTCTGTCCTTATAAGTCATTGAACCTCTAAAGGGTTTGGTTTGCATTTACTTAATAAAGAGCGTAAGCTTTTATTATTTTTCCTTACAGTACTTGAACCCGATTTGGGCTCTAGCGTAAGGCATTGCTATAACCTAAAAATTTCCCAAATATTTGCATCCGACCTAGATCACGCCACCACAAAAGTATTATGGGATCACATGTGGCTTATTACTGACCTCCCCTTCCCGATTACAAGTGGGTCACACGATTTTCGTTACAATGCTTCCACACTTTTCAGACACTTTTTTCCTCAGCCTGAGATCTGGAGTTGAGGCACCAATAACAAATCAATAGTGTGCGTAAAGAGCTTGCTTTGTTTAGTTTCGGAAGCCTTGGAATTCTTAAAGTATTACTAATGTATTTAGGCTGTTTTTGTGTTCTGCACAATTAGGATTTGGAAAAAGAACTTTTTAGTAAAAACGTTGTTTTTTTCAATTATTTGGCGGAATGCCAGGAAAAAAAAAGAAAAGAACATTATTTTGTAAAATCAAGGACTACAATTAGGATTTGGAAAAGAACATTTTAGTTTTTTTTTCAATTATTTGGCGGAATGCCAGGAAAAAAAAGAAAAGAACATTATTTTGTAAAATCAAGGACTACAATTAGGATTTGGAAAAAGAACATTTTAGTAAAAACCGTTGTTTTTTTCAATTATTTGGCGGAATGCCAGGAAAAAAAAAGAAAAGAACATTATTTTGTAAAATCAAGGACTACAATTAGGATTTGGAAAAAGAACATTTTAGTAAAAACCGTTGTTTTTTTCAATTATTTGGCGGAATGCCAGGAAAAAAAAAGAAAAGAACATTATTTTGTAAAATCAAGGACTACAATTAGGATTTGGAAAAAGAACTTTTTAGTAAAAACGTTGTTTTTTTCAATTATTTGGCGGAATGCCAGAAAAAAAAAGAAAAGAACATTATTTTGTAAAATCAAGGACTACAATTAGGATTTGGAAAAAGAACATTTTAGTAAAAACCGTTGTTTTTTCAATTATTTGGCGGAATGCTAGGAAAAAAAAAAACATTTTGTAATCAAGGACTCGAACTAATTCATACTAGAAAATCCAGCGAAGATACGAGTACGGCAAAATTGCTAAATAAAAACGAGGACTTCGAAGATAACATGCAGAGCACTTGATAAATTCACCACAAAAATCTAGAAACTATTAATCATCCAGTACAAAGAATACAACAAGAACATCAATATTCAGGTTTACCGACATCTCATTAATTCAACAATTTTCTGACGAACTCATTCGCGTCCAAACGACACTTCTGTGAGCCACTCGGAGAAATATATTAAGCTAATCAAAACGCACATCTAAATTTCGGGTGAGGCGTCTCCAGCCTTTCTCCAAATAACTGGAATGGGCAGGGCATAAATTCCATGCAAACGTATGGCTCTCCTTAGCCAACGAAGGATTTAGGATAAAACTCTAATTTCTTGAAGGCACGTCAAGGGGGTGGAGGCGATGCCATGTCGGGGGTGAAAAATATGATCCTATTTTATAATTGGCGGTGAGTGTGTATGAGAGGCGCTAAATTAGTTGTATAATTAGTGACGTCCCCAGACTCATTATATATGCGACCGGGGGTGATGTGGGAGACGGGGGTTTTAGGCCCCGTGTTATTTGCTTCACAAGGCCACTCTCTCTCTCTCTCTCTCTCTCTCTCTCTCTCTCTCTCTCTCTCTCTCTCTCTCTCTCTCTCTCTCTGCCATATCGAAATTTAAAAGTTCTTATTGTGCTTCATAATAGGAAAAGTGTATTTGTGTAAGTTGTTTACATTGTTAACCTTTTAAATGCTGCAATTATTCTTTATTTGCACACATATATATATATATATATATATATATATATATATATATATATATATATATATATATATATATATATATATATATATATATATATATATATATATAAAATTTTATATGTATATATTTATTTATATCCCCTTCCCCCGTCCCTTTGTAACTTATGTGGTAACCGCTTGACCGATCTAGACAAAATTTGGTACGTGGCCATCATTTGACCCAGCTTAGCTAAAAGGGTAGGTTTCAAACCCGTACCCTCTTCCCCTTCCCCTTCCCCCATCACCCTTCCCCCTTCCCTTTATAACTTATCTGGTAAATAAACTCTACGAGTTTATCATACCTCATTTCATGTACTCGTTACCATAGACATATGTTATTGAAAATGCTTTTCTTTCCTGTGATTAATAATTCTGTATCAAGGTTTGTGTTTAGATTTAGGGGGGGCGCTATGTTTAGGTTTAGTGGGCGTATGTGTTTAGATTTAGTGGGGATGTGTTTAGGCTTAGTAGGGGATGTGTTTAGGTTTAGCAGGGGGTGTGTTTAGGTTTAGTGGTGGGTATGTTTAGGTTTAGTGGGGGTTAAATGGGACAGTCACCACAGTAATGTCTGGATAAAGTGGACAGTCACCACAGTAATACCTGGATAAAAGGACAGATAGCACAGTAATACCTGGATAAAAGGGACAATCAGTACAGTAATACCTGGGGGACAGTCACCACAGTAATGTCTGGATAAAATAAACGGTCACCACAGTAATACCTGGATAAAAGGAAGTCAGCACAGTAATTCTTGGATAAAAGGGTGTGTAATACCTGGATAAATGGAGCAGTCACCACAGTAATACAGCTTGGATAAAAGGGACAGCCAGCACAGTAATACCTAGATAAATGGGACAGCCACCACAGTAATACCTGGGTAAATGGGACAGTCACCACAGTAATATCTTGATAAAATGTACAGTCAGCACAGTAATTGGATAAAAGGGACAGACAGAACAGCAGTGCCTGGATAAAAGGAACAGTCACCACTGTAATACCCGGGGGACAGTCATCACAATAATACCTGGATAAAAGTGACAGTCAGCTCAGTAATACCTGGATAAAAGGGACAGTCAGTAAAGTAATACCTGGATAAATGGGACAGTCACCACAGTAATGCCTGGATAAGAGGGACAGTCAACATAGTTATGTCAGGATAAAAGGGACAGTCAGGAAAATAATACCTGGATAAATGGGACATCAGCACAGTAATACGTGGGTAAATGGGACAGTCAGCACAGTAATACCTGGATAAAAGGGACAGTCACCACAGTAATGCATGAATAGATGAGAAAGTCAGCAGAGTAATACCTGGATAAATGGGACAGTCAGCAAAGTAATATTTGGATAAAAAAGACAGTTAGTACAGTCATTTCTGGATAAAAGGGACAGTCACCACAGTAATTCCTGGATAAAAGGTGCAGATGGCACAATAATACCTGGATAACTTGGACAGTCACCACAGTAATACCTGGATGAAAGGGACAGTTACCACAATAATTTTTTATAAACGGGACAGTCAGCACAGTAATACTAGGATAAAAGGGACAGTCAGTACAGTAATACTAGGATAAAAGGGACAGTCAGAACAGTAATGCCTGGATAAAAGGGACAGCCAGTATAGCAATACATGGATAGAAGGGACAGTCAGGACAGTAATACCTGGGTAAATGGGACTGTCACTACAGTAGTACCTGGATAAAAGGGACAGCCAATACTGTAATATCTGGATAAAAGGGACAGTCACCACTGTAATACATGGATAATTGGGACATTCACCACAGTAATATCTGTATAAATGGGAATGTCAGAACAGTAATATTTGGATAAAAGGAACATTATTAGTACAATAATTCCTGGATAAATACGACAGATAACAACAGTATTATGTGGATAAATTGGACAGTTAGAACACTAATATCTGGATAACATGGAGTGTTAATACAGTAATTCCTGGATAAAAGGGGTTGTCAGCACAAAGAGGTGCAGGAAAATTTTCTTGAGTCCTTCTGAGTTTTTCCAGGTAGCGTCAGGTTGGTTAGCTAGTATCTTATATATTAAAGTGAAAGTTTATATGTTTGTTTGTATATTTGTTTGTATGTTTGTGAGCTATAGAAATCCAAACTGCTTGACTGATCTAAACAAAATTTGGCACTTGGCCATCATTTGACCCAACTTAGATAATAGGGTAGGTTTCAAACCCATCCTCGTCTCCCCTTCCTTTTGTAACTTATGTGGTAGATAAACTCAATGGGTTTATCATACCTAATTTCATGTACTTGAAGCTATAGAAATATATCACTGAAAATGCTTTTCAGTCACCAAAATAATACCTGGATAAAAGGGCCAGGCAGCACAGTAATATCTGGATAAAAATGAACAGTCACCACAGTAATACCTAGATAAAAGGGACAGACAGTAATACCTGGTTGAAAGGGACAGACAGCACAGTAATACCTGGTTAAAAGGGACAGTCACCACAGTATTACCTGGATAAAAGGGACAGTCACCACAGTGTTACCTGGATAAAAGAGACAGTCAAAACAGTAATACCTGGATAAAAGGGACAGACAGAACAGCAATACCGGGATAAAAAGGACAGTCACCATAGTAATACCTGGATAAAAGGGACAGACACTACAGTAATGCCTCGTTGAAGGGGACAGACAGCACAGTAATACCTGGTTAAAGGGGAAAGATGGCATTGTAATACCTGGATAAAAGTGACAGTCACCACTGTAATCTTTATATATATAAAAATATAAAAATGGATGTATGTATGTATGCACATGTGTGTGTGTGTATGTTCCAGCAAAACTCTGAAGCACACTGAACAATTTCAACCAAACTTGGTATACATATGACTTACTATCTAGAAAAGAATACTGTGCCCCTCAGTACTAGCACCAAAAGGGGTGGGGTTGGGAAAGGAGTGACGTAAAAATAACCAAAAACGACAGATACTAGTGTCTAATCCATAGTTTTCAAGGTAGCTGAGATGAATAGTGACACTCCAAATGACCTTTAAGTCCAAGGTCAGCCCTGATAGGAATGGGGGATGAGAAGGGGTGAAATATAAAATGCCCAAAATGTTGGGCAATGTAACTGAAGCAACAATCTTAACAGAAAAAGGAGAGAGAGAGAGAGAGAGAGAGAGAGAGAGAGAGAGAGAGAGAGAGAGAGAGAGAGGAGAGGAGGAAGTGTGAGAGAGAGTAGGGAGGGTGTTAGGAAGGGGGAGAGAGAGAGAGAGAGAGAGAGAGAGAGAGAGAGAGAGAGAGAGAGAGAGAGAGATAGTAGAGAGGTTAGTTAGGGTTAGAGAGAGAGAGAGAGAGAGAGAGAGAGAGAGAGAGAGAGAGAGGGAGAGACAGAGACAGAGACAGAGACAGAGAGTTTATCAGTTGTCTCCCAGAGTTTTCCTGGGCAGCACAGGGTTGGCCAGCTATTACCTGGATAAAAGGGACAGACACCACAGTAATACCTGGTTAAAGGCGACAGACAGTACAATAATACCTGGATAAAAGCGGCAATCACCACAGTAATCCTCTATATATATAAAGATGGATGTATGTATGTGTGTATGTATGTTCCACATACACTCTGAAAAGCATTAAGCAATTTCACCCAAACTTGGCATACATATGACTTACCATCTGGGAAAGAGCACTGTGGGGGTAAGACATCACTAGCACCAAAGTGAGGGGTGTGGAAAGGGGTGAAATGTAAAAATTACAGAAAATGACAGACATTAGTGTCTAATCCATAGTTTTCGAGGTTGCTGAGGTGAATAGTGACACTCCTGATGCCCTTTAAATCCAAGCTCAGTCCCGATAAGGAGGGGCTGGGAAGGGGGTGACACGTAAAAATAACCGAAACGACAGATATTAGTGTTTAATCCATAGATTTTGAGGTCCCTGAGAAGAATAGTGATGCTCCCAATGCCCCTTGAGTCCAAGTTCAGCCCTGACAGGAAGTGGGGTGAGAAGGGGTGGGAAGGAGGTGACATGTAAAAATAAAAAAATAAAAATAAAACAGATATTAGTGTCTAATCCATAGTTTTTGAAGTCGCTGAGATTAATAGTGACACTCTTGATGCCCTTCAAGTCCAAGTTCAGCCCTGACAGAAGGGGCAGTGAGAAGCAGGTGGGAAGGTGGTGACGTGTAAAAATATCTGAAATGACAGATATTAATATCCAATCCATAGTTTTCAAGGTCCCTGAGAAGAATAGTGACACTCCCAATGTCCTTTAAGTCCAAGTTCAGCCATAATATGGAGGGGGGTGAGAAGGGGTAGGAGAGGGTGACATGTAAAAATAATCGAAATCAACAGATATTAGTGTCTAATCCATAGTTTTCGAGGTCACTGAGAAGAATAGTGACACTTCTGACACCCTTTAAGTCCAAGTTCAGTCCCGACAGGAAAGGGTGGGAAGGGGTGGGAAGGTGGTATCATGTAAAGATAACTGAAAAAAACAGATATTAGTCTAATCCATACTTTCTGAGATCGCTGGGATGAATGGTGAAACTACCTATGCCCTTCAAGTTTAAGTTCAGCCCCGATAGGAAGGGGAGGGGTGAGAAGGGGTGAAAAATAATATGTAAAAAATGACAGATATTAGGGTCTGATCCATAGTTTTCGAGATCACTGGGATGAATAGAGACACTCCCGATGCCCTTCATGTCCAATTTCAGCCACTATAGGAATGAGGGGTGAGAAGTGGTGGAATATAGAATGTCAATACTGCTGGTCAATGTAACTGAAGCAATCTTAAAAGGAATGTGGGGAGAGAGAGAGAGAGAGAGAGAGAGAGAGAGAGAGAGAGAGAGAGAGAGAGAGAGAGAGAGGAGAGTTTATCGGTTGTCATTCAGAGATTTCCCAGGCAACGCCAGGTTGGTCAGCTAGTCTATATATAAACAAATGGATGTAGATGTGTGTGTGTGTGTGTATGTGTGTATGTATGTTCCAGTATAACTCTGAAATGCATTGAGCAATTTCAACCAGAATTGGTATACTTATGACTTACTATCTCGAAAAGAATACTGTGGGGATAAGACATCACTAGCACTAAAATGCACCAAAGGGTGTTGGGGTGGGAAAGGCTTCCCTGAAATGGGAATGGTTCTGATTGTAGGCTTGGTAACTAATTAAACTTTACGGGTTTATCATACCTCATTTCGTTATACACGATTACTATCTGGAAAAGAATACTGTGGGGGTAAGACATCACTGGCATCAAAGGGGGTGGGGGTGGGAAGGGGTGACATGTAAGAATAACCAAAAACGATAGATATTAGTGTCTAATCCATAGTTTTCAAGGTTGTTGAGATGAATAGTAACACTCCTACTTCCCTTTAAGTCCAAGTTCAGCCTTGGAAGGGGGGGATGAGAAGGGGTGCAAAATAAAATGTCAAAAATATCGGATATTAGTGTCTAATCCGTACTTTCAAGGTCGCTGAGATGAATAGTGACACTCCTGACGCCCTTTAAGTCCAAATTCAGCCCCGATAGGAATGGGGAGTGAGAAGGGGTGAAATATAAAATGTCAAAAAAAGTTGGGCAATGTAATTGAAGCAATTATCTTAGCAGGAAAGGGAGAGAGAGAGAGAGAGAGAGAGAGAGAGAGAGAGAGAGAGAGAGAGAGAGAGAGAGAGAGAGAGAGAGGGGGATAGGAAATGAGAGAAAGAGTAGAGGGGTGTTAGGAAGGAGAAAGGGAAAGAGAGAGAGAGAGAGAGAGTTTATCGGTTGTTATTCAAAGTTTTCCTGGGCAGCGCCGGTTTGGACAGCTAGTACCTAGATATAAGGGACAGTCACCACAGTAACACCTGGATAAAAGGGATAGACAGAACAGTAATACCCGGATAAAAGGGACACGCACCACAGTAATACCTGGATAAAAGGGACAGTCACCACAGTAATACCTGGATAAAAGGGACAGTCACCACAGTAATACCTGGATAAAAGGGACGGTCACCACAGTAATAGCTGGTTCAAGGGGACAGACAGCACAAGAGTACCTGCGTGATAATCATGAGAAGCGTAATTTTTATCCAAAATAGAAGGAACTGAACGAATTATAAATGATGGAAGTGGTTATGTGTGCCAGAATTAAAGTAAAAAATGCGCTGAAGTTTCTTCGGCGCAATCGAGTTTTCTGTACAGCCGCTGCAGCGTATAATCAAGGCCACCGAAAATAAATCTATCTTTCGGTGGTCTCGATATAATACTGTATGAGCAGCGGCCCATGAAACTTTAACCACGGCCCGGTGGTTGCCAATCCTATATCGTTAACAGAAGCAAGATTATGGCTAACTTAAACCTTAAATAAAATTTGAACTACTGAGGCTTGAGGGCTGCGATTTGGTATGTTTGATGATTGGAGGGTGGATGATCAACATACCAATTTGCAGCCCTCTAGCCTCAGCGGTTTTTAAGGTCCGAGGGCTGACAGAAAAAATGCGGACAGAAAAAACTGCGGACAGACACCTAATATGAAGAATCGTTACCAGAAAAGTGAAACCGAACAAGAACTGGTAGATTAATAGCGATGAGAATGCCAAAATGCACCAGCCTTGGGGATTAGGATTTAGAAGTGGAGAATCGGTTAATTTTATGCTCTTAAATTTTATTTCCTAAAAGTGAAAGAATAAACGACACCTGAAAAACTGGGAGGGTAATCAAGAAAAAATAAAGAAAATAAGACACTTGGAATACGTGTTGGTCTTCCACTATAATTGAAGAATAGAAAATTCCAGGACTTGGCACCGCTTCCCCCTTATTCTCTCCTCTTTCGTTTTGGGGTATTGTGTCTCACCTGGCCTGAATATATCATCGGCTTGCCCTTCCCATCCATACTTTGTATAAAAAATATAGACGAATTTTAGAAGCAAAAAATAGTTTCTTACAAAAGATGCGAAAACAAAAAAAAGTCAGTTTTCAAAAATGTCAAAATGTAGCATTAAAAGTTCAGATGTAAGCGCACTTGGGGAGCACTTCAGCTATTAATTAACAAAATACTTTTAAGAACTCTTGTATGTGTGAGAGAGAGAGAGAGAGAGAGAGAGAGAGAGAGAGAGAGAGAGAGAGAGAGAGAGAGATAATGCTCATCTAACTTCCAAATATGATTCATTAAGCGCTATCCTTCATCATCATCCCTCGGAGACTTCCAACTTTTGTGCATTCTTGCTCACTATTAATTATAAGAACAATGTTCTAATTATGCTTCTGTCAAGACTTTTAATTCTTATATACATATCATTAAAAAAAGCGTTTCCTCCTTTGGTCGCCTGGTCTTGGTCGGTATTTTTAATACGTTTCCAACACCCGCCCCCCCTCTCTCTCTCTCTCTCTCTCTCTCTCTCTCTCTCTCTCTCTCTCTCTCTCTCTCTCTATCTATATATATATATATATATATATATATATATATATATATATATATATATATATATATATATATATAAATGAGCGAATTTTATCACATCACCGTGATTCATACACAAGCAATAAGCTAAAAACGTCCTTTAATATCCAATTCGCTCTACTTCGGAAATAATATATTTTCATATATGTTGTCCGAAGGGGAATTTTTTTAGTTGATAATGAGTTGGTCGTCTCGTGAGCTCGAACCACGGAAGACAAGAACCCTGGACTACAGTGACGCGCATTAAACCACACGGCCATCAAGTGAGGCACATATATGTTATCCGAAGGGGAATTTTTTAGTTGATGGCCGTGTAGTTTAATGCGCGACACTGTAGACCTGAGTTCTTGTCTTCCGTAGTTCGAGCCCACGAGACGACGAACTTGTTATCAACTGAAAAAATTCCCCTTCGGATAACATATATGACAATATATTATTTCCGAGGTAGAGCGAATGGATATTAAAGGACGTTTGTAATATATATATATATATATATATATATATATATATATATATATATATATATATATATATATATATATATATATATATATATATATATAGTGTATTAATCTGTTTAAGCTTTACATGCCTAGTTATTTCTTAACATGATTTCAACAGGAAATGAAATATCTAATATATATACATCTCTTAAAATCTTCAGACTCTCACAGTCATTAACATCTCATGGCCTATCGAGATCATTTCGGTCTTGTCATTCATTCGATTTGCTCTGTCTAACCCTTTGTACGGATTTGATCTACTTTTATGTCGCAGATCAAACAAATACTAGATTGTAACTCTTCTCAAACCGAAACTTGCCTGATTGCGCTGATTGCGCTGATGAAAACTTTTCAATAAAAGCATTCTGAAAATCTAAAACCACCTATATCGTCGCGCGAATAATCATTGTCAAGCTGAAAGATCAGTGAAATCCATACAGTGAAAAAAATTTTGAGAGAATAAACTTCCCAAAAAACAGTGCAGGGTTTCAGTGCTACCACAAAAAAAAAAAAAAAAACCGTACTTTTAATGACGATACAAAGGGGACATTTCAAATGGTCACAACTTGAGTCCATTGCAGTAGGCGTCTGATCATGAATATTGCTCAATTAGTGAAATGTTTTCTTGAATTATCAGCTTTGTCTACTCCCGAGTAAATATTAGCAGGGAAAGGTAACGAGGCTTCCATCATGTCGTGGCATGAAACTCTGATAGTCTTATCTGAATCGATCATTGAATTTGGGTTTGTTACAGTAATATACTGTATGTTCAACGAATGATATTTAATGGTGGTTTTTACACGCGCGCGCACACGCACATGTTAAATGCAATTGAACGTGATGCAGAATAGCTTTGAAACTATCGAATATTAGTAAATAACTTTGTGACGTCTCTGAATAAAGAAAAGATTTCAAAATTATTTTTCCTTTACTTAGCTTTAAGAAAAAAATCTGGCCTTCATTTCATATTAGGAAGTCCTTTATTAACTTACTTAGCAACACACAGAAGGAAAATTCTTGTTATTTTTAAAAGGCTCTTCACTTTGCAACAAATATCATCGTTTTTGCATATTAATTACGTATACAGAATGAGATGGAATTGCTGAAATTTAGCGAATGTCTTCCAAAAAAAAAAGAAGAATTTAAAAGTAATGATAAATCAAACAGTTAAAATTGCATCATTTTTTTATGCCCTTGAACAACAATGTAAAGCAAGAATCTAACAAAAAGCAGCACAGACACACACATACACACACACACACACACACACACACACACACGCGCCCACGCACACACACACACAGATTTGGTATCTGTAGAGTAAGAAGAGCAGAATATAGGAGAGGAGGAGAAGGATGGAGGAACCTGGCACCGCAGGGTCGAAGGACGGGGGCGGGGGTGGGGACGGGGAAAAGGAAACCAAAGGGAGACTGTCATTTAGAACTTCCTCGAGGGAGAATGAATTTGTCCTTATTAGCAGAGGGCAATAAAGGGTATTATTGCCATAGACTAAAGTCATTACTTCACCTCTTTATTTGTCCCATTTTACCCCCCCCCCCTCTCTCTCTTTCTCTCTCTCTCTCTCTCTCTTTCTCTCTCTCTCTCTTCCTCTCTCTCTTCCCGTCTCTGCGTGTGGTTCTCTCTCTCTCTCTCTCTCTCTCTCTCTCTCTCTCTCTTCCCGTCTCTGATTGTGCTTCTCTCTCTCTCTCTCTCTCTCTCTTCCCGTCTCTGCGTGTGCTTCTCTCTCTCTCTCTCTCTCTCTCTCTCTCTCTCTCTCTCTCTCTTCCCGTCGTCTGTGCGTGTCTTCTCTCTCTCTCTCTCTCTCTCTCTCTCTCTCGCTCTTCCCGTCTCTGCGTGTGCTTCTCTCTCTCTCTCTCTCTCTCTCTCTCTCTCTCTCTCTCTCTCTCTCTCTCTCCCCTGAGCGCTCACACACACGCCAGTCATTTATCGTAATATGGTGTGAAATGAACTACCTTTATATTCATTTGTGGTTCTGTGGCAGCAATACTGGATGCACTAAGATATCAAAGAATTTCCATTATACGCGATCCCTCAATTACATTTAGGTTTTAATCGTATGGATGCGTATACGCAGCGCGTGCTCCAAAACGCCTATTACGGGTTTATGCAAATCTACACCTACCGTACATGCGCTAGATGAATAACATATTGGCTGAAATACACACACACATTCAGCGTAAGAGTTTCAAAATGGTAAAGCGGTTTTTGTTCATTCCCTCTCCTCTAAGCATGGTAAACGATAGCTTTCGTGAGAGAAGATAATTGAATTAGGCCACAGCACTCTAATGCAGCAATGGACTTCACTAAATAAAGCGTTTCTAATCAGATACGCTCTCGATAACGGAGCTGACAGTTAAAGATAGATCAACAGCTTTAAAGCCGATTTCCCATTCTCCTTTTTGAGGCCTACATAGAATAGGCCTTCTGCCCCAGTTTCCACGCAAATACAGGCAGAATAGGGTCTACTATTATTATTATTATTATTATTATTATTATTATTAGTAGTAGTAGTAGTAGTAGTAGTAGTAGTAGTAGTAGTAGTAGTAGTAAAACCGTTACTAGACCAGTAACTTAAAAGTCTTGACTCTCATACGGCTGGGTTTTCCAGTTTCTAATATATATATATATATATATATATATATATATATATATAAAAAAAAAAATATAGGCTATATATATATATATTTTATTTTTTTTTTTTTTGAGCAAGAGCCGATGTAACGGGAAGGCAAATAGCTTTTTCGAAATCTATTCTTAGTTGAAAAGTTAAAGAATTGCGGAGGAAATATGGGCCCTAACCTGTAGGATAAGTTATGCCAACCATTTCATTTACATAAACATAGTAAGCAGGAAAATATAATTGATTTTTGCAATATGATGAGCTTTAACAAATATCATAAGAATTTTTCTTCTGTGTATTGGTAAATAAGTTCTTAACATTAAGGAAAGTAAATCTAACAAAAACATTCATCTCTATAGAGAGGAGATAATTCAAAACCTTTCCTTTAGAAGAAAAAGGCTGTCAAACCGGAAGTGCAAAGCATTTTTTTTATTTAATTTATTACAGCAACTGTGGGAATCCCTGGCCGGACGGGTGTTACGACCCAGCCGGGCAGGAGCAAGACTTTCTCAGCCAAAATGAATAGTGGTCAAATGTGTGCACCTTGTTTCGAAGACGAGGTTAGGGTTGGTACTTATGAACCAAACACCCTTAACTTGATTGTTATCAAAATGAGAACACAGAACAGAGAACAGTGCCCTAAATATGAAAGCAATTTTTCCAAATATGGATTAATAAGGTACGTATAGCATTGATAACTAAGATGAGGGGAAGAGTTACATATCTAAATAACGACCAGAGCGCTGATAGAAGTGAATTGCATTTTTTATGTAAACAATTGTTTTATAAACTTTATATTTTCAGTTGTGAAGAAAATAAAAAATTTATTCCAACGGAAAATATATTGATGATATCAATATATTTTGCGAATGAAATAAGAAAGAAAAAAACTTAATGTGGAGTCTGTTGAGGCGAAAGTATTTTATTACTATATGCAGTAAGAAGTATTGACAGAGCGAGAAATGTAAAGAAGTACAATAAATGTCAGCTATAACACAAAACGAATGGCTAAATGTTTTGAAGTGGTCTGTGCACACAGAGAGAAACAAAAGAAAATAGACTGGTGAAAAGGGTGTAAGGTTCAGAAATTTGGTATCGAGGAGTGTCTTGATACCCAAGAAGAGCGAGAGTACAAGCAAGGTTGTAAATGACAAAAATGTTCACAAGGAATTTGATGCGCAGCGAATGTGTTTAATCTAAGAGCCATATGTGGAAGAGAGAGAGAGAGAGAGAGAGAGAGAGAGAGAGAGAGAGAGAGAGAGAGGCAATCTCTTATATGGAGGCTTGCTGAGAAAAGCGAAGGTTGTACCCTGGGGGCGCTATCCCCTCTAAAGATGAAAATTACAGAATTGTAAAACATATGCACTCATATACCTATAGCTATCTATCTCTCCATCTACCTGTCTATCTATCTATCTATTTGTCTGTCTGTCTATCTGTCTATGTATCTATCTATATATATATATATATATATATATATATATATATATATATATATATATGTACATACTAGCTGACCAACCCGGCGCTACCTGGGAGGATTTGAATGACAATCTACGTGTAGGGGAGGAACAGGGAAAGGGGGAGGGGAGGAAGAGGAAGGGGCGGTGGAAGAGGAAGGGAGGAAGAAGGGAGAAAGGGAGGGATTCGTGTTGACGGTCCGTCTGACAATTCTACTTTTTTCATACGAACGTCCACCCTTCGAACAGTCATAGGTGAAGTATTAATGTGGTGACTATCCCTTTTATCCAGGAATTACTGTACTGTCTGTTCCTTTTATCCAGATATTACTGTGGTGGCTGTCCGTTTTATCCTGGTATTACTGTTCTGTCTGTCCCTTTTATCCGGATATTATTGTGGTGACTTGAGAAGCATTTTCAATAGTATATTTCTATGGGCTCGGGTACATGAAATAAGGTGCGATAAACCCATAGAGTTTATTTGTCACATACGTTACAAAGGAAGGGTATGGGGACGGGAGAAGGGGAGGGAGGCTGGGGTACGGGTTTGAAACCTACTTATTATATAAGTTGAGTCAGACGACGGCCACGTGTCAGATTTTGTCTGGATCGGTTCAGTTTTCTGTAGGTCACAAGCATACAAACTGAGATACAAACAGACATACAAATATACAAACATTCACTTTTGTATATAATATAAATGCATATATACAGTATATATGTATATAGATACACCTGTATATATATATATATATATATATATATATATATATATATATATGTATATATATATATATATATATATATATATATATATATATATATATATATATATATATATATATATATATATATATATATATATATACTGTATGTGTGTACGTATGTATAAAAAAAATTACTCTTGTAAACACACGCACCTGAAGATGATATAGGACATCCAACGTTCCTTGGGGATAGAAAGGTTATCCTGGTAGCTGAGGCACCAGATAACTCGGTCTATGGAATCTGACGTATTCATGGATGCAAAAGTTACAGTAATTCCCTTTAGTATACATCATTTATCTGAAAAGGGATTTTTTGTAATAAAATACAAGATATTTGGAGTGTATAATAAATTTAAGTAGAACATTTGTTTAAGCAAAGAGAAATTAATAATTGATAAAGTCGGCAAGGAATTAAGGATGCATATGGCGTGATAAAATACAAAATATTTGGAGTGTATAATAAATTTAAGTAGAACATTTGTTTAAGCAAAGAGAAATTAATAATTGATAAAGTCAGCAAAGAATTAAGGATGCATATGGCGTGGGTCAAGGACAGAGCAACGAAATGGTTTCCTGAAAGGTCTCGGGTCTTATTTCCTCTTGTGCTCACCCAGTCAACCCGGCTGCAATTGGTCACCAGCTTCGTTTCTGGGAGTCAAAGGTGGGGAGGAATGACCCAGCCACCCAACTCCATAGTCCTGCTGCCTAGTCTTTATTTCTCTCTACAAGCCATGTCCTCAACAACATTCGATGGTGTGAGGCTTTAACGGGCTGCTGAAGAGCAAGATCCCGTACTTCATAAGTCTGGCTGAATCTAGACAGGTGTGGGATCATAGGACTTTGACGCGGTATGAACGCTGATTTGGGTTTATTCATGGTGAGTGTTACATCAACGCGCTTAAGGGTCACACTTATTATTCTTAAATTATCCAAGTTAGTGCACTTATCTATGTTCCAAAAATTTGTAGGGAGCTATACAATTAGTATTTTCATCTCGTGAGTGGGGAGAAAGGCGAAATTATGGGACTGGATGGGACAAGCATGGAAAGCTGAAACTGCGTCTTCGGATGGACCTTGCTGGAATCTCTGACGTTTCGTACAACAGAACGTTTGCAAGTGACGTAACGCTTTCACTATACAGGATAAACTTGCGTTTAAAGTTCACGTATAAAAACTGCATGGTACATGCATTATCCCCGTATGATTTATAGAAAGGTTCCGAAAATATAGTTTCAGGCAGTACGAAGCTTCATAGGTGATTTGTATTTAAGGAATATTATAGTGACTTAATTCAGATGTAAACTCAACACTGCAAAGCATTAACTCCATTCCATCGATAGATAGAGATTTTTTTTCACAAATCTATGGAAGTTCTTAACATATAAGACAGGATGAAAATGAGCATTGTTCTATTAACAGGAGGGTAAGAGCAGGGTTGGAATACTGGTTGAGGAATACAGAATAATAGAACCAAGTAAAGGGGAACAGTAGTCTCTTTCACACTGGGTCAGTTGAAGTCTCCTGACATGTCAGTATTTGGGAGGAAGGAAAGCACATTTATATGGACGCAGAATTGATTGAGGTTCGAGGCTCGCTGACAGAGCAGTAAAGATTAATTATTTAAAGGTCGCTAACTAGTAGCAGAGGTATGGGACTGGTCAATGTTTAGAGGGCGAGTCAGCACCCAAGTTAAAGTTAAGCATACCTTAGTTTAACCAGACCACTGAACTGATTAACAGCTCTCCTAGGGCTGGCCCGAAGGATTAGACTTATTTTACGTGGCTAAGAACCAACTGGTTACCTAGCAACGGGACCTACAGCTTATTGTGGAATCCGAACCACATTATGAGGAGAAATGAATTTCTATCACCAGAAAAATTCCTCTAATTCTTCATTGGCCGGTCAGAGAGTCGAACGCTGGCCAACAGCGTGCTAGCCGAGAGCTCTACCCACCCTTCCAATGCGCACCCAAGCGACCCTCAGTAGATAGACTTATACTTATTACATCCTCCCCCCCCCTTTTACACAAAATATCGTTAGCCCAGCAGAACAGTACGGTCATGTTCCTCTGAAAATCTCCCTCGGTCCGAGCAAGGTTTAAACTTTGGACCCACTGAAAGCGAGTCGCCGACGATACCCAGTGAGCATCACAGGTTAAGAGGTGCGGTTCACTTGTAGAGAGGCTAGCTGCGACCGACTCCTTTTTTGGTGAAGAATATGGAGTATTAAATCTATGTAGCTTAGGATCATGCTATGTCTCCATTGTGAGTAGTACTTCCGCTTCCGCTTCTCTGATTTCCATATATTTCACGTAGTTTGCAGTAGTGATTACTGGTAGAAAGTTTCACATCGATTACCTGAACATAAACGGTGGCGAAGAATCTGAGGAGCGAATTATCTTCCTTAATTTCGTAAAGACACTGTCCATCTGCGAAGTTATAATGACATGGTTAATTGAAACTTGGGTCAATCGTAGCACCATTCGGCTTTAATTTTACTATCTTTTATACATGAGTTGAGTTTGACGAAACAAATCTTAAAAAACGACAAAAGCAGCGATGATTTACTGATAATGATTTAAAAGAGAGAGAGAGAGAGAGACCTCGACACCGATCCCATGGGAAAGAAACCGATGACGCTTGTTATCTCAAAAATCTTCTATGTCTGTGGTTCCGTATGTAAAAGATAGTTACAAGACTCTGTGAGAGAGAGACAGAGAGAGAGAGAGATAATTAGATCATCTGATGTGAATTTACTGGTTACTGAAAAACCTACTTAATTCCAAACATACCGTACCTACACGCGCTAACAAAGTCATACAATCACTGGAAGTCAAAGTATTTGTTATAGTCTAAAAAAAAAAGTGTGGCCTTTGTTCAAAAAAAGAAATAAACAGATGATATAACGTATAATCGCAGAAAGTCCAATAGTTCGGCTAAGTATCCCCGAAAATAAATGTATCTGC
This sequence comes from Macrobrachium rosenbergii, assembly GCF_040412425.1. NCBI lineage: Eukaryota > Metazoa > Arthropoda > Malacostraca > Decapoda > Palaemonidae > Macrobrachium > Macrobrachium rosenbergii. Next base: position 17,548,361 of record NC_089744.1, read on the forward strand.
TTCACTGACTGCCATGAATATCTTATTACGCCGTTGAATGAGATTTCGGCATTTTTATTTTGACGAATATACAGGGAAAGGAGATGAAGAATAATAGAAAAATTAGATATTTGTTGTCTTCTCTTTTCGAAGTGAACTCGACCGCATAACTCCTCAGGGTCATATCTTATTACGTAGAATGAAGGCTTCATCGCGGCGGCATCTTTCATGAGCCGTGATTATTAATCACTTAGGTAAACTAGCTTCCCTTTTCAACTCTACCTTAAAAATGGGTAGCGTGGATTAATGTTTCAAAATTCGTGCGGTGCTTCGGGGAACAAGCCGCGAAAGGCCATGAAATGTTAAAGGCCTTATCACTTTCAAACAAAATCAAAATAAGTTATAAAGAAAGGGAATACGGCAGGTTCGCTATTTCGATAAAAAAAAAAAAAGAGCAGTGCGTATTTGTGAATAGACCAAGCAATAAAAAATGGAAAAAAAATCACTACAAAATGGTAATTCATGCACAGCTTCGTACATCCCCAGCAGACATGGCAAATAGGAAAACAGTTTCACATTTTACCGAGTAACAAAGGCAGATATCGAAACGCCGTTCCACTGACCCCTCACAATGGACATATGAAATACATTTCCGAAAAAAAGAATATTTAATGACATAAAGCAGGACATTACCATACATAAATGTTTTGTGGTTCACATTTCATCAAAGGTTAGCTACACAGTGCATTAACAGGCTAGTTTATTGAAAGATGAATTTGACGTTGTGGATAGATAAATATTTACATAATTTAGTTTATAATTACATGCATAGAAAAATGCAATAGGTAATGTTACAGAATTTTAGTATGGCTATACACGCTCACAGCAGTAAATTCAACGCATGAAATGGGTAGGAATCCCACGAAATGAAAAACGAAACTTATTGAAGTCAAAACTAGCGGCATGAAAACAGCATTAAACGTAAAAATTATGAGCGTTTTTACAAATCAAAAGATTATTGCAAATAATAACAAGTAGAATGCAGTCTACTTCTCTATCTTAAATGGCTGTACCACCAATGAATATTTTACCCATTTTCTGTATATTTTTACTTCGATATTTCAAAATAATTCTTCTACCCTGTTTCGTAAAACATGATGCCTTCCCAAAGCAGAATCTGAATCAAAATCAAACTTATCGTTGAGGTTCCTCATAAATCTGTTTAGGAAGCATGTGTAAGTTGTGAAAGGTTTAGGTGGTCAAGCTTAGATACCTTTCATACTACTCATGAGATTTTAGTTCAGTAAAAATTAAGCCTCATTTCTTGACGATGTGAAACGTAAGCTTCCTCTCCTATTCAACCGCGTCTATCAGAAACATAGCTGTAAAATTGCCATAAGACCGAATCATTCGTTAAAGCTAGGTTTTTTTTTATTTTTTTTTGTTATTGTCTTTCTACATAGGTGACAATAACATGTGGATGAGCCTACTGTTAAAATATTTTGAGGGGTTGCAGACATCTATTTGAACAATTCTTCTTTGTCTTCAAACTAAGTTAAACAGAATTTTTCCACTGAGCGTCCTTCCATGAAACGTTGTCATACACACCACGTACGGTAACTTGCTCTTCAGAAGAGTATCAGAGACGCTGCGTAAAATAAATAAAAACTTATTGCCCAAGAGCTATGGGCATTTATTATTGATAAGCATTAGTGGTCAAGTACCTACAAGCTACTGATCCTTTACAATTTGAGATATGTTGCTGAACCCACAACCATTCCTCCAGTAACTGGCCATCTATGATTTTATGAATTTAGTTGGGTTGTCTTTCTTTTACTGTCATCTAAAACACCGAGCGATGATTACCAGGTTTAAGTATAATCCTGTTTCGACTTTTCTTTAAACTTGTCTATCCTGTGCTTGTGCAATTAAAAGAGGAAGAATACTATGTCTATTTCAATTGTTCTAATGTAGGTTTTGCTGCTTTTACATATGCAAAGATACATTTTTGGAATATGACGCCCAAAGATAAGAACTCTTTCAATAAAAGGAAATTTAATACCTGGATTATTCTCCATTTTAGCGGCTTTTTCCCCCTTCCATACTCATCTCAAGGTTGTCTTAGATAGTGTCATTACATCTGCTCAGTCAGCGGCCTTGTACCAACCATAATTATTTCCTCGTTACGACTCGCGATATCATCAAATACCTAACATTGTCAGTTATCTAAAGCAATTTGTACCTATTTAATAAAAAAAAAATGGATCTGAGTCACAAACAAGAAAATGAAATGTAGTTGTCACTAAAAAAAAAAAACAGTAGTCAGATTTGATTGTCGTGATTAAGACAAATCTCCATTCCCAGCTAAATAAATATATAAAAAAATGTAGCAGAGGCTACTAAAATGCTGAATCCTCTCTCTCTCTCTCTCTCTCTCTCTCTCTCTCTCTCTCTCTCTCTCTCTCTCTCTGTCTCTCTCTCTCTCTCTCTCTCTCTCTCTCTCTCTCTCTCTCTCTCTCTTATCCTATCCATGCTTTTGCTGGTAATGAAATCCTCCAGATTTCTTCTTCATTCACTTCGCCCACTACGCCTGTTAATGGAACAAGATCTCGAATTACCCTACCTTAGTCGGCTGCTTTGGTTCGTGGGAATTTATCTAAATGGAGAACCAGTAAGTTAGTCAAATTCATCGTCTCCAAAAGACACCTTTTGCGAGTTCTATGTCACTTCCCTCTATCCAATTAATTTTCGTTTTTATCATGCGATCCGGGGATTAATGGTATCAACAGAGTAATGTGGGAAGGGGTACCCTGTCGGGCATTAAAGGACCACCTGATATAAGGAGGAATTCTTCCCTTGAGTTATATTCATCTGCGAGACAAAAGAGGAAGCTACCCAAAATTCAAGACAAGGAAGAATTAGGAAAATAAAACTTCAGCAAATGATATGAAGAAGAGGCTTCGCGATATTTAAACAATGTGCTCAATATTATTCTTAAAGAGGCAGGTTTGTCAAATCGAACGATACAATTTCAGAAGAGATCAATACACACTAACTACTAACAGAAGTGAGAGATATGTTATCAAAACATATCTCTCACTTCTATTAGTAGTTCGTGTGTATTGGTCTCTTCTGAAATTGCATCATTCGCATTGACAAATCTGTTTCTTTAAGTATATTATTGAGCACATTGTTTAAATATCGCAAAGCCTCTTCATCATATCATTAGCTGAAGTTTTATTTCCCTAATTCTTCCTTGTCTTGAATTTTGGGAAGTTTCCTCTTTTGTCTCCCTTTCTCTTTCGTTATAGGCATTATTTTGGTCGCAGATGAATATAACTCAAGGGAAGAATTCCTCCTTATATCAGGTGATCTTTTAATGCCCGACAGGGTACCCCTTCCCACATTACTCTGTTGATATCGTTCATCCACGGATTGCATGATTCACTGCCCGCTTCTATCCTCCGCTTGCAGGACTTTGGAAGATACAAGACCTCTTTTTGAAAAATAATTAGAAACCCATCTGGATCTTCTCCATTGAAACTGTCAATGATATCTTAGGTCGTGTCAATGTACTTTCACATTAAAGTATGCTTGGTGAAAGTTATTTAAAATTACAAGTATCACGAGCAGGAACTTATGCAGAAGATTTTAAGTGTCAATAGCCCTGTTCAGCGGTTATGCTGTTTTCCTTAGGATTAGCTAATGATTTTTATTATTAGTCTATAAATGTGGAAAGTCATATTTATTAGGTCCATAGACAAAACACTTTAGTTTACTTTTTCCCATGGTTAAACTGGGTTATTTCTAGTAGTTTCATTTTCAGATTATTATAATAATTTCTTTTATCAAAATAGCTACAAATTGACTTTCAGCATACCTATGGGTGTTCATGGTGATGCGATGTTTTATCCAATGTTGAATTGGCCTGTTAACAATATTTTGTTTGTCTATATGAATTAATTATCTAGAGTTGATCATCAGTCAAGGTTTGGAAATTTAAGATTTCCACGAATCTCATTCATTTTCCATGATGTAATGTATAATCTTTAATTTCAGATATTTTTAGTAGTATAATTACAATCTAGTATTTCAATGTTGGTATGAGTCTTTCTCATATAGTTTCTTTATTAAAGTACGAGGAATATTTTGTTTGTACAA
>NC_089744.1:17557500-17575000 GCF_040412425.1 Macrobrachium rosenbergii
GAGGGAGAAGCAAAAAAAGAGAAGGGTGACAACGAAATTTGAAATGGGGGAGGGGGGATAAGATGGGGTGATCTACGTCTAAAGGGAACTAAGAGAAATGAATGCAAGATGAGACTGCAGAGGCGGGGAAAACAAAGGACAGGGGAATGATATGAAGAAATGCATTGCAATTACTTGCATACTAGAGAGAAAGAGAGAGAGAGAGAGAGAGAGAGAGAGAGAGAGAGAGAGAGAGAGAGAGAGAGAGAGAGAGAGACGCACATTTACAAGGTTTAGCCTTGTCAGAATTATTTGGTTACACGTTCGAAATGATTATTACAACGAATAAAGAATCACTGAGTTCACTCCGACCAAACTTATAATCATCCATTATTCCTGAGAACCTGAAGTCAAAATAAGTGTAAATGCGTCCTTTGGATAAGACAATGAAGATGACCGGCTCCTAGAAGTTTTTTATTACCACTTCATGAATCATTTAACATTATTTTAAGTTCAACCAGGCAATAGTTAAAACTTCAGATATTATGTACAACTAAACTGTAACAAAGCTAGGAGAGCTAAATCAAATGCATAGAATATGTGAATACATGATGTATAAATTTATATATAATATATATATATATATATATATATATACAGTATATATATGTATATATATAAATATATATACTTATGTATATATATATATACATATATAAATATATATATATATATATATATATATATATATATATATATATATATATATATGTATATATATATATATATGCATTTATATTTATATATATATATATGTTAATAGTTATATATATATATATATATTTACCAGTATATATATATATATATATGTAAGATTTATATTTACATATACATATATATATATATTATATACCTTAGTTTTACCAGACCACAGTATATATATATAGATATATATATACATATATATATATATACATACACATAAATACATATATTGTATAGTATATATATGTATATATATTTATATATATTTAAACACATGCACACACACACACACATATATACAGTATATATAATACACACACACACATATATATATATATATATATATATATATATATATATATATATATATATATATATATATATATTTATATTCAATTGCTTTTTCTAAATCAAATCAAAGATACAATAAGATATCGTCCATATATTGAAGCTTCCAACTACTTCGTCCTAAGTACCTCACACCCTTCTTTAGAGCAGACGGCGTCTCTCAGGGATATGTACAGTATATTCAGTAGCTTTTCGACAGTGACTTCTGTCCCAGCCGTGGTTTAGAAGATTTTAGTAAAAAAAGAGTTTTTAAATATCTGTACAGCGTATAATGCTGTATGAAACTCTCATGAAATTCAGCTGCGGTTCATGAAACTTTCAGTCACGACCCAGTGGTGGCCTATGTTGTTGGCACCTATAGCGTGCCAGACGCACGATCATGGCTAAATTTAACATTAAATAAAATAAAAACTACTGAGGCTAGAGCGCTGCAATTTGGTTTGTTAGATGATTGGAGAGTGGGTGATCAACATACCAATATGTAGTCCTCTAGCCTCAGTAGTTTTTAAGATATGAGGGTGGACAGACAGATAGCCATCTCAATAGTTTTTTTTTTTTTCAGAAAACTAAAACCGATTAACATGTGCTCATTCTACCTAGATTCTTCTTGGAACTGGAGTCTCACTCTTAACAACCATTCTTCCCATTAAATTTGAAAGTCCTCCTGAATCTCATTATTTCAGTTTAGCAGGAAGTTGTAGATAAACAGCGTCACAAATGAAAATTAGCTCCGGTTGATAATTCTCACTATTTTCTTCACCTACAGTTTTTAGGAAGTTTTGTTACAGTTTTGTCGATATTTTCCGTGGTAAGATCTGTGATTGTAGAAACAATCCATCGTCAAAGGAGCTTTTGTTGTTTTCCAAGCTAGTCCGATAGTGATTTAGGTCAACTTGAAAGTATTTTCTTCAAACAAATCAAGGAAGACTCACTATAAGTCTGTGTAAAGATATGTTCATTATTGAAGAGTGAAAAGAGTTTTTCAATCATATATTTGTGAAGACTATGAACCCTTGTATTTTGTTGAATTCTTACCCTAAAGGCATCAAACATGGAAGCCCTCTGGATATGACAGTAGGTTTATGATGGAATAAAGAGATGAACACAGATTGTCATATAAACTGTGATATTTTCGTAAAAAAAATTCTAAAATAATTACACAGTGATTGTGTCCGCAGTAGTGCATACACATTAGTATAAGGAATGCATGGGTGAATTCATTTTACGTCGTAAAGTGAAACGATGTAGCTTACAACATAGGACAAGAATAACCTTTGTGTACAAACTATGTTAAAGAAATACTTATGATAGCAACAGCTAGCGTTCATATATCCGTTCATAACACGTCTCAGAATATTTTTAATACACAGATGCTTCAGACATGTATTACATATATATATATATATATATATATATATATATATATATATATATATATATATATACATATATATGTATATATCTATACATATATATGTATATGTATATAAATATACATATATGTGTATATATACAAATATATATAGTACATGTCTGAAGTGCCTGTAAATGTTTTAAGATATTTTGGGACGTGTTATGAACAGATATACGTAACTCTAGCTACTGTTATCATAAATATTCCTTTAATAACATAGTTGTTTGTTCACGAAGCTCATTTGTTCTCGAGGTCATTCTTACCCTAAAATGACGTTTAAGATATGTGATTGCACTACTGGACATAATCATTATGTATATATATAAATATATATATATATATATATATATATATATATATGATTGCACTAATATATATATATATATTATATATATATATATATATATACTGTATATATATGTGTATATATATGTATATATATATTTAAGATATATATACAGTATATATTACATATATATTCATGTGTGTATATGTATATATGCATATATATATACATACATACAGATGGATAGATTTATGTGTGCGTGCGCGCGTGCATTTGCGCGTGTATGATATACAAGGAATATATCTTTGTGCAATATATTTATACCTGAAGGCACCAGATTCTCGCAATTTTAATTCATTCAGTTCCCAGCGACATTTATATTATAACAAAACTTTCAAACACTCTGATGCTTTTATCCAATATTAGCGAGCACAGAATAAAGCGAACGAAACAACTCTTCAACATTAAACATTAAACTGTACATTAGAACCCGGCAGATACAAAACAAAAAAACGAAAAAGGAAAAAGAACGCACCGTGTTTACACATTAATAACGATCTGGTCTAAATGTGCCTGCGCGTGCACACTCTCCGGGCTCGTGTCCATATCGGGGCCGAAATGAGAATACGCTTACATGCAATTTCATATTTGTAATATAAAAGAGTGAACATATTTCCACAGGCGTAAGGGTGTAGAGTCAAATTCGCCAAACAGCATTTAGGGAAATTTTCTTTTACCACTGGAGATATAAATGAATAGGCCGCGACCTTACTAATGATCAAATCTCTCAAACGTGAAATAAATGCAAGAATAACGACAGCAACCGAAAAGTAATGAATAAATAAATAAACAAATAAAAAGATATTCATGAACAAACACAGCCCTCTATTTTTGTGGGAGAGGAAAAAAATTGCAGTCCGTCGATGCGCTCCGTGCCTGGGAGACCGGCCAGTCTTGCTCCGGCCGGAATAAATTAATAAATATGAAAAGGAATACCGCCGACGAATGGCGCCGCTGTACGTGCGGCGGAGGTTATATATTCACGGAGAGGATGGTAGCAATGCATCAATAAATAATCGAGATAATAGGAAACCGCTTGAAATTCAACATCCTTAAAGACATGACGCTCACCAGAGGCACGAACGGAAACGCTGGTTAGCAAGCCTTTCAGAACGCAAAAGCTCGTGATTGGTAAAACAGAGAATGAGATCGCTTTTGGTAGTTCGACCCTTTGTTCCAGGGAATAACAGCTATCCATTCCTAAGGGCTGTTTGTCTGTCTTTCAACCAAAGGGCACAAGTGAGATTTCTGGGACATTATGTGAGGATATCAGAGTGATTTCGTAATTCCGAAAAAGTTCCCGAAAATCTTTTCATACTAGAAGTTTATCACATGACGTGTACTAACCATGAGGGCGAGAACCCTTCGTGTTTTTGTCAAAATTTAAATTGCTTGCTAATGAGTAATTAAAAGGAGATCTATTGAAAATGCACAAAAAGCCGGGCGAATTACTGTTAAAATCTTTTGAATCAAGATTAACGAAAATCAAAATACAGTACTTTTTCGGAAAATCCACTAAAAATAAAAATGGGAATATCACTAACGTATTTTGATAGTTCTTAGCTAGTTCTTAGGACTACCACTTCTCGGAATTTGCTCTTTTGTGGCTGGTCATCCACTGGTAGGGTGTTCAGTTCGCATTTGCTAGGTTCGTGGTTCAGTAACAGCTCTGACCCACCAGTCGACCCAGCAGTGAAAAGATATAATCGTCGGATGAGAATCAAAGAATGGCATGGGGCTAGCAATCTCACCCCTAAAGTCTTGAATTCAGAGCACCCCTTCTGAGGAGAAACACAAAACACACACACACACATACACACACTATCAGTTGATCGAAAAATAGATTGCTCGAAAAGCAGTCCTTCAAAAAAGAATACCCAAGATGAACGACGTTCATTACACAAAAAACTAATTTTTGTAAGTAAATAAAAATAATTAATTGGTTCAATAAATAGTACCAAAAATTAAAATTCATAATTTTATTAGTCTTCACAATTTATTAAAGGTTTAAAAAGTTTTAGTAAGGAAAAAGTCAAGTTAACATATAGGATTGTCGATATATGTTGGCTACTGTATCAGTATGAAATACTGTGTGCAACTCTTCTTAAATATTGTCTACACTTCCCGTTTCGTCATATTTTGATACAATATATCCTGTAATCGTTGTGCGCAGTCGCTGTATTTTTTTCTGCTCCCAGCTGTACTCACACCTCCCACAAATTATCCGATTTACAACTCGTGTAAACTTTGTTCTCGCTTTAAGCCATCTAAAACTTCCAAATCGACGGATGATAAGCACTTATGTGCATTTTAGGGCCGTGTCTAATTGATTTTCGCCGATAAAATCTTTACAAAGCATCGGATATGGATCGTATTTTGGAAATAGGTACTTGAAGCCACAGCCTAATTGGCAAAAATATGTAGTGATGTCTATTGTTGCTAATTGAGGCACTTATCAGAGTACATCAAAGAAATTTAAAGGGAAACTTAGCTAAATCTAGCAGACTCATAGACAGAGGCTAGTAAAACGTCATTACTGAAGGCCCTCCCACTCACTGATACTGTAATGTGACGCAAGGCCAAGAGATACAGGGTAACTTACGTAGACGATGACGTATCTTAGAGGTACAGGCTCATTACTGACACTAATGTTTGTTGTAGGGTTGTTGAGTGGTTATCAGTGTCTATTTTTTTTTATGTATTTGAAGTTACTCATTCTTTCAATTTTCACTTATTTCAATATGACTGTAATTCACCAATTCCAAAGGTTTTGTATAACTGATGGTGAAAGGGTAAATTTAGAAACTGCGTTATAATTGCTATGTATTCGTAAAGTCAACGTAAAATTGCACAGTGAAAATAGTAATATCGCCGTATTTATATTTACCAAATTCCATTGCTATAATATTGTCATATGTATATATGCCAAATTCTTATTCATTACCCGTGGTATCACCAATGGAAACCGTGATATTATCGTTATTCTCAACAACGATTTGCCTCCTGTCCTTTCCTTTAATACTGGAATATGATGCAGCCATGCTTCTGTTTTATCAATGACCGCGGTGCTATGAACGTAATACAGTTACTGCTTTCAATGATAATGACGCTTTCTACAGCAAGCGTAGTATTTTTTTTTATGTGTTTTAACTCAAATCTGTGCTTCTATCTTTGGTTTCAACTGCTATGGTCGCCTATTTAGGTGACGAACGCTAAGAAGCAGAGAAGTAGTAGTTTCAACTCGGTTAAGTTTAGGCAAAATCTCTAATAATTTCTTTATTTATTTACTTTTACTGTACAGATAAAAATGTTTAGATTATCATCGATTTATAGTATGTTATCTTATCTTGCAATTTAGATAATTATCGCATATCCTACTCAAGGTATTGCTTATTGTACAAGAGGGTCAAGTATTTGTGTTTCTACGATCATTATCATACTAGTGGGAACCCTGCTGTTACGTCTGATGTCATATTTTACGTCACAACTAGCCTCTCTCTGGGTGCTTCCTAAATTTAGCTAAGTTTCCCTTTAAATTTCCTTGATTCACTCCGATAAGTGCCTTAATTATCCACATTAGACATCACTGCATATTTTTGCCAATTAGGCTGTGGCTTCAAATAGCTATTTCCAAAATACGATCCATATCCGATGCTTTCTAAAGACTTTATCAACGAAAATCTATTGGACACGGCCCTGAAATGCACTTAGTAGTTCATGTTGGAAACTGTTGTGCCATCCCTCAATAGCGCTGTCTGTTTTCGACATTCCTATATTTAAACATTTCATGTTTAAATATAGGAGTACGTCTACTGTTGTGTCTATACGGCCGGCCAATCCGCGTGTCTTCAAAGTAATCCACTACTCCTGGAAGTTCATCTGGAAAAATCTAATTTCCAGTTAAAGATTCAAATGTTGCCACAACTCTGGGTATCGGTATTGTTCACTGCTTTGTCCTCAGTATATAGGTAACCATCTAAACACAATTTCTTCTTTTTTCTTTCATCTTGAGGGTTCGAAGTTTCCAGAATTAATGATATAATAAAAAACAAAATAAAAATACGAAATTTAAATAAAAAAAAGTCATTAACGGTTAAGATAACGATATTCAGCATTGGTGTTTAACGTTTAAATATTTATTAGCGATCATTCAAAAAATAAACATCGGCTTTCGAGTAGTTTAAAGAATGAATATCGGCTTTCGAGCAATCTATCTTTCGATCAAATGATAGTTCGAGAAATCATTTTTCGAGCAATGGATTTCAAGCAATTAGCTTTCGAGCAATTGATTTCGAGAAATTTACCTGGGTTTGGACTATTTATAAGTCCTATAGGCTGTGTGAATAAATATGCAACATAAATCAAAAGTCAGACAATAATTAAACTAATACATGGTAGAAAAAACATATGGGATATTTATAATCCAACTAGATGAGCCAGGCCTGTTCACAGCGTAAGAAACAGAGAGGCTTAAAATCACACGAACTTTGGAACATGACTGAAAAAATTCAGGAAAATTATACGCTGTTGAGATATATTGTCAACTGTCGAATACGATAATATTATTCATCAGTTCTAGGTGGTAATGAGTATCACTGCGAAAACAGATAAAAATGCTCAGGATAACAAACAAGAAGCTGTGATCAGAATACGAAATTCCTCTGAGGAATAAAATAAAAGAATGAAAGACCCCTCATACCTGGCTCTTAATCTTGGTTAATTTCATCATTGTTCTGAGGTCACCATCGCCCTCAGGTTTTCCATAGATTCTTTAGGCCTTGACATCTTATTGAAGATGCATACAACCCGACTCTTCTTGTTTCGCATCACAAAGCTGATTTCATCAATTCAAGGATCAACCAGCTAATTCAGTCCGTTATACCATTTATCCTCTACACTGTGGAATTCTCTGCCGTCCTTCCTATTCTGAATTGTTTACCATCGTTAGTAATGAAAAGGGATGCTTTTCATTGTTTCAGAAAGGAAGTTCAATAACTCTTCACCATGAAAAACAGCCTTCGTGTGACTATTCAAACAATATTTTCGGGCTAATATTTTTATTTATTAAAGTATTATATATAAAACCTTATAATTAAAAGTTAGCAAGAAATCAGATAAATACACAATTTTTTAAAAAGGTGTTCATTCGGTCGATCACATTTTAGAAACGTAATTTCGAAAGAAATGTCTCAATATTTTCGACTGTCTGTGATTTGCTGACTCTAATACAGTTTTGTAATGACGCGTCAATGAATCTGTGTAGAGAACAGTATAAAGCAGTGGTTGCTTCATCCTCAGCCATTTTATCTTGACATAACAAGTGAAATAGTCTAGTTTTGCATGTAAATAGTATAAAATCGGACACAACGAGGCATTCTAAGAAACTGCCTGCCCATTTTCAAAAGGATCTCAGCATGTAAAAGCGACTGTCACACTGGCGCATTTTCAGGAATCCTTTTGCACAGCAGCCAGTGGTGGCGGCTAAAGAGGAGACGCTCAGTCAGTCTCCTCTTCGTGTAGCCAAAGATAGGCACATTTGTTGAGGAGGGAAGAATAGCCTGTGAATACATTCCCAACCGATGACTGCGGAACTTAAATCAGTTCAACAGAAGCATGGTTAAACGAGTAAAAATGCACCGAAGTTACTTCGGCGCAATCGATTTTCCTGCTGTATGAAACTCTCAGCCGCGGCCCATGAAACTTTCAGCCACGGCCATGTGGTGGCCTGTGTTGTTGGCACCTATGGCGTTGCCAGACGCACTATCATGGCTAACTTTAACCATAAATAAAATAAAGACCATAAATAAAATAAAGACTACTAATGCCAGAGGGCTGCGATTGGGTATTTTCGATGATTGGAGGGTGATTGATCAACATACCAGTTTACAGCCCTCTAGCCTCAGTAGTTTTTAAGATCAAAGGGCGGACAGAAAACGTGCGGACGGACAAACCAAATAGCCATCTGAATAGTTTTCTTTTACAGAAAACTAAAACTGCTATAGAAGTTATATGATGTAAGTTATTCTAAGAACGAATTATTCTTTCAAACACTTTGACGTAAAACAATAGCTATCAGATTTAGCTGTGGCTAGGCCCGTAGCATGTAGACTACAGTCTTGACAAACGTAGTCTAAGGATGCTGGCATTATCCTGTAAGCACAATGTACTAACTGGTGAATTTTTTAAATGGAATGCATTAAGCTTAGTGTTTTTTTAAATTCACAGCAACTGCTGACCGATGTCTGTCTAGGGCAGGAACCATTAGGCACAAGTGACCGTATGTCACCGTTTGGCGCCAGTAATGGCCACACGGCATCACAAGATGCTGTAAAAATTGTCCTTGTGACAACACCTCAAGTATTTTGAGGGGGGAAAACATGTACCCAGTTCGATACCCACTTCAGAAAGATGCGAAATCAAACGATTAACACTGCGTACATAATTAGTATTAGTAAAAGAATGAAATCAGAGAGATTAAAATTAGCACAGGCCAAAAACTGAAACTGGTCCACGTACCCTAAACAAGAAACTCTAGGAAGAAAATACATTGTTTAGACCAGTGTTTCCCAAACCTTTTTAGTACGTGACCCCTTACAGCAGTACCAAACCTGTCATGACCCCCCACATTTATAAGCCTTCTAAAAAGTTTATCCCCGTTCCGGCAAGCTGAATGTAGTGCATACAGTTGTTAGACCCTCCATGACCCCTAGAAAAGGGGTCATGACCCGCAAAGGGGTCATGACCCCCAGTTTGGGAACCCCTTGTTTAGACCATCCAGCTGACTTAGTGAAAGCAGGCACATCCTCACATACGGCATTTGTTCTCTTTCAGGCGACCCCAAAGTCACTTGACCTTACAAGTTCCACATACTCCAACCACCCAGGAGTGGCTGTTAGTCCTTACCACTCCACCATAAACACTTCCTTGTTACCTAAGCCTTTCGAATCGCTATAGCATCCAGCTAACTTGTCTAAAGGAAATCATATATTATTCTTCCATTTTCCTTGTGTACCACATCCATGAGTATTAAAAACCTCATGAAATAGTTTCTAACTTCATGTCCCCCGACCATTCTGGTAATTTTCACACCTCCCGCTGCCGTGGGAATGCTGTTATTTCCATTTCCTCATCCTACAGACACCTGGGTAGATAGACAGGCACATAGGTACGAACAGACAAAAGAGATGGAGTCCTAGGAAGTGCTGGGTGGCAGAACTGGCAAACGTACTGAAAGAAGGGCCCTCTTTATCAGGAACACGTCAGAAAACGTTCAAGGGTAAAACCAAAGTCGCCTTGTATAATAGCCACTGGACACCCTGTTGACGTGTCTTCTTAATTATCTTTGGTATTTAATGCTATGCTTTTTTTCCTTTTACAAAGGAGACTCCTTAATTCAGCAGTGAACGAATGGGAAATTCAGCGCCATAAGATTTTTCTCTAAATATGCTGCACAGATATGCTCTATTTCCTAAGGATTGACAAGTTCTTGTCAGTTGGTCAATCCCACCAAAACAATTAAGATCCCAATGTGATGAGAAATGAAGTTTAGACTACAGGCTGAATGCAAATTTAAAATTCGATTGCAATAACTGAAACTTCAGAATTATTGCGCAATACTGAACCTTCGAATAATGTCAGCTGACGATATTCCTTATAGGTAATTCCATTAAGTGCCTGATACTGCAGAAGTTTTTTGCAAGGTGTTTAAGCCTGATTCAGCAGTTGAAAGATGAATTTGGCAGTGACGATTGTATTTTTTATCTGAAGCCACTTTATTTTTTTTTTTTTTTTTTTTGGTGGCTAGGTGATTAAAACACAAACTATCCACGAATCCACCGTGGACTCAAATCGTAGGCCAAAACTGTCCGATAGGTGTATAATCCATTAAAATCCAATGTACCGTCTTCGACGTATGTATTTAGTCTATATCGGTTTGGCAACCAGGTTGAAGATGATAGGGAAGGGCAGCACCTTCAAGACCTACACCCGTCTTAGAGAAATTATTTGTTATAATTTATGTGTGTGTATATATATATATATATATATATATATATATATATATATATATATATATATATATATATATATATATATATATATATATATATATATATATATATATATGTGTGTGTGTGTGTGTGTGTGTGTGTGTGTGTGTGTGTGTGTATTGACAAGAATGCGTTGATATATGCATGTTTGTATATTTTTTAAAAGACTTTGTGCTTCAGTTGAGCTAAACACTGAACTAGATACAAGATGCTTTAGTCGACTACACCGGGTCTCAGTCGTAGTGGAAGAGAGGATGGGCCTAGCATCCTTACCCACAAATCCTAGCTGCGAATCTGACAGGCAACACCAACACCTTTTCGAGGAGAACCTACAAAAAGAGAAAATAAACTACCTTCTTTTGGTACTGTATTCTTAAATTCAGAAAGGTGACTGTAGGCCTATCATCTTTCAAAAGGTGAGTCATGAGAATGGACTAGATATAATTTTTCTTACTAGACGACAAAAACAATAAAAAATATAACGATTCTATTATCCAGGAAAGTCAGTAGCAACCAAGAATCTACAGTACAAGCACCAAAAATGTTAAAATCTCACGTATACTTTTCCCGGACTTCTGTATTCTATAGACATCAGGTCATCACTTCGAAAGCAATTTTATTTTGGCGTTTATTTCTTTGATGTTCTTGAGACGTTTCGCCTTAAGATTTAAGTAACATTCGTCCATATGCCAGTGTCACCAATCCAGTGCAAATTACAGCATTATCGATAAGTTTATATGGCGTCGTGAATGATTCGTCGGCTAAAACTTGCATACCATCGTCAATAACTGCGACATTTAGCTAAAAAATGTGATTGTAGAGAACTGCATGAGCTGAAATGCATCAGTTTGCACAGAGATTCCTGAACCTCAGAAATGAACGCCTGCAAAATATATCAGAGCTTGAGCTGTGATCCGTAGATCATAAAAAAAACACGGAATAGAATAAATGATTTTTAAAAAAATTTTTAAAAATCGCTGGTAGTACAAATAGACTAAGGATGCGTGTCATCGTAGGTACTAAATACAACTTCCAAACCCAGACCTTCGAAGGGAAAATCAAACAAAAATCCTTGGACAAAAGGGAGCTAATTTCCCCGACATCCACAACCAATATTGGACAATTAGAAGCAATAACGTTGCGGTTTAAGGCCTCAGTGTATTTTTTGTTGCAGTCCTTCCCCCGCACCCGATAACTTCAATCGGTGAAAAACCCAGAAAATTTCCAATTATAGCAAAAACAGGTAGTCAAATATTACCATATTGTGCAAAGAACCAAAAGCAAGTTAAACAATTGAAAAATATTCTAAATATAGAGTGGTTCTCTCTATTCAGAAGTTCGCACCCAAAAAACATTTCAGTAGGGTGGACATTTTATTCTGAAATAAAAAAAAACTCTTGTAATAATGCTAAAGATGCAGTTACTGAGGTATTACCCCCGTAATGGTGTTTTCTCCTTTAAACATTGTATGATTACTCGCCCTCCCGAAAAAAATAATACTAATTAACTACGCGGTGCGTTAAATATTCATTTACTCGACTCCTCGTACGTCTGGTGGCGAAGCCAATATTAATAACGGAAAATAAGTATCAGATAAGTGGATAAATGTGCAGACAGGAAGAAGGAATAAGGAAGTGCAGGATTAGGAAGACGAGAGCCAAACAACGGCCATGGATTTTGTTTTTGGCGCAAAAGTCGCACCGAAAACGACCCATCATCGACTGGTTCGCCCCATCAACTTTAATCCCTTCGACAGCCGAAAAAGGAAAGCATACGGAGATAAAAAAAGATACCAATCAAGATATAATTACGCGAAACGATAATAAATGAATCGGGTAACGCAGACAAATGGAAAATCCTAAATTCAACCGGCGCAATCTGTGCAACGCTTGGCACTCGAGTTAAGGGGAACGGGGAAAAAAGAGAGAATAGGATGAAGTATGGAAATAACAATATATGACAAGAGAGACAGGGAGAGGGAGAAGGTGGGAGAGGAATACAGAGAGAGAGAGAGAGAGAGAGAGAGAGAGAGAGAGAGAGAGAGAGAGAGAGAATTTCGTGCGAAGAGAATGGTGGGGAAAAAAAGTCAGACCGGTATATAGGGAACACTTGGAAGGTAAAGGAAAAAAATCAGATAGATAGTAGATAGATAGACAGAGAGGGTAGGAGGTTTGGGGTTTCGAATTTGGGGGAGGGGGGGGGCGACTGGCGACGTCGAAACCGGAAACTTTTTGTCGGTTAGACAGGAGGCGATAAATCCTTTTGTAAAATATTCCGTTCTAGTGCAGAGAGCTATATTACCTACTGCTAAGATTCAAAGGCAATGCCTTCTTCAATAAATAATTGATATGAAAAATTTATTTTCAGGGAAATCAGATGCCAGGCACTTGATTTCTGCAGTGGAAGGAGCATCGTGAGTGGGTACATGTTGATCGTGTCAGCAACGGCACGACCAACCAGCGCCCAGCTTCTCCTCCGGCCAACCAATGGCCGCCCGCCCTCCGGATTATTCCCGCCAATAGGAGCGATGTGTAATCCTCTCGGCACTGCTTTCTTGTGCGCCAACGGTGTGGCCTGCACAGTTCTCTAGTGCCTCTCCACTAGAGCCGCCACATGTAAAACCAAACTCCCATCCCTCTATCCCTAGTATTCCTAGTAAGGCAGTGCCATACAGCGCAGTAAATATTACCCCTTTCTAAGGCGAAGGGAGGTAGAGAGAAAGAGAGGTAGGGACTCATCATCGAGTGACACTCCCTCGCAAAGGTTATTTATGAGGGTTCTCAGGTCGATTACTCTTGCCCGAGGTGGTGGTGGTGGTGTTGCTGCTGCTGCTGCTGCTGCTGCTGGAGGTGGTGGCGGCGGTGGTGGTGGTGGTGGAGCAATGTAGGAGGAGGAGGTGGAGGAGGAGACGGGCTGGAAGCGGAGAAGCACCAGAGGTCGATTACTTCTGCCATAGCATTTAATCCCTAGAGCAGTCGACGACACAAGGAGTTGCTGCTCTTCCGGCTGCTTTATACTGTAGTAGTTAGGTCTTCTCTTCCCTGAGCCAAATGTCTTTCATCATCTCTCTCTCTCTCTCTCTCTCTCTCTCTCTCTCTCTCTCTCTCTCTCTCTCTCTCTCAAGGTGCTGTATACAATCGGACGTTTCTCATCGTACTCATGGCCATTCCAACGTGCCTGTCTGATTGAATATGCTTTGATTTCCCGTAATGAAATGCGTTTCATTGTCGAGTTGGGAAATTACTCTCTTAAATCAAGCGATCGTCAGGAAATTAATCACTCAGATCTTGTAGGAAGATTACAAATGAGAATCATTTTAAAAAATCTAAATCACAATATTTCATCTTCTCGATTCTATTAGTCACTTCAGTGAAATACTTTTTCTTGATGGTTAAGAGAAGCTTATTTTCAAAAATGGCCCAGTCATGTTATCATTAGGACGTTAATTTATACGCATAATTTATTTCATATTTATACCGTTTCTTGGCATCTGGTTTTTAAAAAATGCGCTGTTAGGTCTTATCGTTCTTTCGAAGTAAAAAAAAAATGGATTCCATTTATTATTTATTGCCTATATAACCTTGTGCATGTTCTGTACCAAGAATCACACACGTCATAATTGTTAAAATCAAATTTTGTTAACTTTAAATACCTACTGACAAAGATCTCATTCAGTTCAATAAATATTTTATTTTAACTGAACATACTCAATGTTATTTGACTGACGTTTAAGACACTTTTCGGCCCGACGGCTTCAAATGAAATGTAATAGGAAACGCTGTAAAATATTTTAAAAACTGCTAGGTTATCTTTTGAAATATGGGTGTATATGCAAGCGCGTAAGCGTGGGCGGGAGGTCAATGATCATACGCAGTTAACAAAATCACTCCATGGGCGTGAGCGCGTGATATAAGTTTAGGTTCACCTAAGAGAAAGCTCGCCATCTTCCGCTGGCGATTGTTGGACGCTTAGAAATGCGTAGCCAGTGTCTGGCTAAATCATAGGGAAAGGGAGAAATACCTGGATTAATTATTTAATTACAACTAGGTTCTATTCCTCAAACATTGCTGCGTATAATGTATTACTACCGAACCACTGATGTCGGGTCATCGAACGATGAGGGAGACATTGTGATTTATCAGAAGATACGAGAAAAAACCTAGAGAAAAAAGACAATTGACCGATCGCTTCATGATAGTATGGTCACTTCCGAACTCATTTGTAGGCGAAAGTAATCGAACGATGAGGGAAACATTGTGATTTATCAGAAGATACGAGAAAAAATCTAGAGAAAAAAGAAAATTGACCGATCGCTTCATGATAGTATGGTCGCTTACGAATTCATCTATAGGCGAAAGTAATTACTGAAGACGAGCGTTTGTATTCTTCGTGGTAGTTATCCCTATCAACATCAACTTCCGGTCAGGTGAATATATCCGTTCCTTGAGGTCCCGGACTTCCTAAGGAGACAGAGACAAAGAGAGAGAGAAAGAGAGAAAGAACAGGAGAATGCACATGAAATCTAGTAATCGGGAAACCGCGCAACTGCACATCAATCAAAAAAAAACGTTTAGAATTATCATAATCGCTTTAGCCTTCACGCTCGGGGAGAGGAAGGTTATATGATGTAACGAAATTTTTACGCCCTATTCAATTCCGAATTATTTTTCAACCATTTTCGACGCCTGTCAAAATATTCAATTAAAGTTGTATGCTTCCATAGTGCTCGTGTATATATATATATATATATATATATATATATATATATATATATATATATATATATATATATATATATGTGTGTGTGTGTGTGTGTGTGTGTGTGTATATTCAGTGACTAACCCCACAAATAGTACAGACGGCCGGAAAAGGAGTGTTCACGGAAAAATGAAAACTATCGCCGACATTTGAAACAAACATAATTTCCTCGTAGGATAGTAAAGCACATTTGTAGACATATGAATTGGCAAAAAGATTACCTCCGCATCTCTACTGAGTCTAACACGCACTAGTATTTTATTAGTCGTATCGACGTGTGGATATAAATTTTCACATATTACTCCAAAAATGAATTCTCGCTAATTGTTGATTACACAGTTTTCTGCTAAATTTAAGATGAATTAAGATATCACGCGGAATTCCTTAGTGCGTGTTCAAAGCAGAGTAAAAGAGAGGCAAAGCTTCAATAATTCTTAAGAAGAAACTGTGAAATGGTTGCGCAGGTTATCGGCAGCATGATAACAGAAGTTATCGCACGCGAAGGAAAAACATAATAGACAAATACCAAAGTACTATATATATATATATATATATATATATATATATATATATATATATATATATATATATATATATATATATATATATATATATATATATATATATATATTCCTTGAGTACACATAATTGAATTTGTATAAAATCGACTCGGCTTACAGCGACAAACCAAGATTTCTTCAGCGGTAACATAAAATTTCGTACTGATTTCTCAGTAATACAAAAAAAAAAAAAAAAAATTCTCTCTCTCTCTCTCTCTCTCTCTCTCTCTCTCTCTCTCTCTCTCTCTCGTCCAACTAGATATAAATACATGCTCTTAGAGAAAATACTAAATACATACACAGAAATGTATAAATATATACATGTATATATGTGTGTGTTTGCGTGTATGTATGTATATTATATATATATATTATATATATATATATATATATATATATATATATATATATATATATATGTATGCATACCTACATATACTGTATTCATCCGTTCATACGCATTAAATGCACAAAAGACAGTCCGCGTGAGCGACTTGCACGCTGCAAAAATCACGTCGTATTAATGAGCGCTGTAAGTAAGAAAACGAAGGAGAAACACAGGTGTGATAACATAATCAACTTTCCTCTCTGTCGTAAGCCTACTGTCAAAAGTTATAACTAGATGTGCCAAAGGAGACTTCCCGTTTCTTCTCCTGAGCATCTTTCAAGCCTGCTTACCCTTTTGTAAATGGCAAGTAAGTATTTACGTGTTAAGCAATTGACTGGAGACGTGACCACTATATTGGACGTCTATGTGTAAACAGCTAAATGGATACGTCAAAAATCTAAAGTAAAGGGTATCCTTGAAGCTATCAGTAAGCTCGAGTGGAACTGGGCGGGGCACAGACAACAGATGGACATCACGAACAACCTTCTGGACGCCCCGGGGATACACAAGAAACCTAAGAAGTCAAAAAACCCGCTGGCGAGATGACTTAGACCTACATAAACGACAGTGGCGCAGGGCAGCGGGGATAGAAATCTGTGGGGGAACCTGGGGAAGGCCTACATCAGACAAAGGACTTTTGAAGGCTGAAATGATGATGATGATGATGTGTAGAGTCCTTTTCTTCGTTTCCTCAAAAATATTCAGTGTGAAAGAGTTAATGTGAGGCTTGATTGTAGGTAACCTACTCCCGAGCGGACAAAACTAAGCGCGCTCTTTCCTTTCACGAAGATCGCTGGAATATTCTACTCCTGTGTTAAATGAAAATGGTCTTGCATAGTGGCGGCGGTTATATGCATCAGTAGCGTCCAAGATTACATTAAAGAATTATTTTTA
>NC_089744.1:17577500-17600000 GCF_040412425.1 Macrobrachium rosenbergii
TTACTGACAATATTGCCTAATAAACTTTATTGACACAGCTTTCAGGACAAGTGAGTGAGTGCGCCTACATAATGAGGTTATATGTACTCATGTACGTACAGCAGTGAATTTGTAGTTGTTTAGTGCTTGCACTCGCACGTGCTCACCCTCACCACACTCACGCGCACACAAACACAAGCACATACACATGTATATATATACATATATATATGTGTGTGTGTATGTGTGTGTGCGTGTGGGTGTGCGTGTGTGTATGTGTTGAGGTTGAGCACGCGCAAGTGCAAGCACTGAACAACTACAAATTCACTGCTATACACAAATACACATAACCTCATTATGTATGCGCACTCACTCACTTGTACACTCATAATAAACGTAGTTGTCTGCTAAAGTACACTGTACATATATATACAATTATATGTATATATATGTATATATATATATATATATATATGTATATATATAAATATAAATGTATATATATATATATATATATATATATATATATATATATATATATATATATATATATACTATATATATAATCTCCAGTACCATCATTTGCCATTGCAGTAATTGATCTTTATGTCGTTCATAGTAAGTGACAAACAGCTCATTAAAACTGTATAATTCTTTAATTCTTATCCTTCTGGAATTTTTTTTTATTTATAATTCCGCCATGAATGAGCATGAGAGAGAGAGCTTGAACATTTTTTTATGACACGTAAAATGTCAAATCCAGATCCCATCAAGATACTGAATTAGGCTGTCATAGATTTTAACTTGTTTCATTCCGAAGCAAAGTGTGGGAATCAATCACTCTTTGATGATTCATTTAGAAGAGTCATTATTAGTGTATTTAGAAGCAATCGCTCTTAGTTGAACAACCATAGTTTCGCAAGCAGAGTACGTTGATTTCCCTTGAGAAATTAAGATAAATTGAAAATCAACTGCAGGAAATAACCAGCTTCCTCTTTGAGGGAAGTTATGTATTTAATCCCCCTTTTTTTTTTACTTTTATTGAGAAAATTTACATGGTTTTGCACATAATTATCTTTTATACAAATATATACTTTTTTATATTATATACATATACTTTTTTTGTTAGTTGTCACACTGTGGTTAATATATCATTTACATCTACGTACCTAAATCATCTGCACACATGTTACTCCCATTTCTCGAGATGAAAATATTCTCTAGTAAAAAAACAAATGATATTTATCCTCAAGTGCTTTTAACAATATAAATCTTGTTTTGAACATTCTACCTTTATAAATGAAATCATACTTAACTCATCTGCTAAGGGCATTACTTTATGAAGATACCAAGTTCCAGTTATATATTCACTCATTAATATCATTGCTGTATTTTTATCCTGTTTTGAATAGGTTTGAAAATCCAGTTTTAAAACCTTTATAAAACTTACTGTATTTATTTTACAAACATTAGGTTTCCTACGTAATCTGTAGCTGACAGACGAACATGCTCCACAGAGTAGTCTTCCAGAGATTTTTTAAATATTTTTTTTACATTACAGGTTTTATTGACCTGGATAAGACAATGCAAAACGCTAGTGGCGCAATTTTTGTAATTGGTGTAGTTAGTGTTCCGTGAGGCTAAACTTCTCCAACCCTAAGACATTATCATTTAGGGATCTCATGCTTTACCCCTAATGCATGCTATGCAGCGCTGCGTCAATGATTCTGTATGTGTGAGAATACTCGTTGTTGTCTCTGAATTTAAGTTTTTTCACAGTTCATAAAATTTAGAGGGTAAAGTACAGTGTTGTTTGACTGCCAGGATGCCAACAGCAACCTTGGATATTCATCTGGTGAACCAAAATGTTCGACTAGATGGGTTCCTTTTTCGTAACGATGGTAGTTGCGGCTTCAGTCAGTGGCAGAAGATATCCCGTAAGAACCTTTTCCTTGTAAACTATTTCAGCTGAAGTATTCCGTTTTTTATGTTCCTCGTTGGACGGGTCGGTAAAGTTCTCGGCTAGCACTCTGCTGGGCCCGCGTTCGAGTGTCCGGCCGGCCAATGAAGAATTAGAGGAATTACATTTCTGGTGATAGAAATTCATTTCCCGGTATAATGTGGTTCGGATTCCACAATAAGCTGTAGGTCCCGTTGCTAGGTAACCAATTGGTTCTTAGCCATGTAAAATAAGTCTAATCCTTCGGGCCAGCCCTAGGAGAGCTGTTAACCAGCTCAGTGGTCTGGTTAAACAAAGGTATACTTAACTTAATTCGCTTATGGTTCTGCTACTCGTGGTGAAGAGCGCCGACATTCCCATTCCCTGCTGCCTACACGGTACCACACTGCCCACACACTGCCCAGTACTTGAAGTCTTTGATTCTATTTACTATATAACAAAGAGAAACGGTTCATGTGCTAATGTTCATCACCTTTGTGACACTACTTCAAAAATGATTAATTATTGTACGTTTCGTTCTTTTTCAATTTTTTACAAATGGACATATTTTTTGGAAGCTAGCTGTACAAGTTCATGGCTGAATTGCATAGTCAATATTAGTATGGGCATTTTTAATAATAATAATAATAATAATAATAATAATAATAATAATAATAATAATAATAATAATAATAATAATAATAATAATCCCCAATCAGTCAAGTCATAAGGTTGGAAAAAATCCCTATGTATTCTGCGGAAACATACTTCCTGCGTTCTTTACTCCTGTAAAAAAAAAATGTGCTTATCATAATTCTACCCGTAACTTAAATACACATTTTTTACCTTTGTAATTTTATTCTCAGTTGTATGCTGCAATGATATTGTACCTGGCTGTGATTTTCAGCCGCGATGAACAATAAATGATTACTTGTCTTACACAGAGATACACGCACACATACATATATATATATATATATATATATATATATATATATATATATATATATATATATATATATATATATATATATATATATATATATATATATATGGAGTGTCTTCAGAGAATAAATAATTCAGTGTCATTACCAAATTAATATCTTGACCGCTCTATCAGTGATAGACACCTTGTACAAAAAACTTCCTCTAAGTTTATCACTTCACATATCAACAGAGAGGTCTCATCAGCTTTATGTCTAAGCAATGTTTTCCTCCAAATATCGTCCTCCATTTCTTCCACATTATCAGTCCATCTCATAGCATAATGATCTGTCTTTAATACAGCACAAACAGCCGTTTTTGTTTGATATGCGTTAAGCATCCAAACTTTACTTCCATAGAGGAGAAATGGTTCAAAAATTCCTTCATGTACTCCAACTTCGCCTGTATGGAAGCCCTCTTCTCCAAATTTTCAACAAATAGCCTGCTACCATCCTTACGTTACCTATTTTGTGACTCAGATAACAGGATCTGTTATGTTTAATTTCAGATACCTACATGACTCAAAGCCGTCACCTTTCCTCTAAATCCTCCTTTTTTCATGTGCAATATGGGGATCGTTTCTTATTAGCTAGAACATACTGTAGAATTCTGGAACGTATAGGACTTTCTGTTTAGAACGAATTCTTTTCTCTTTTGAAACTATTCACAGCTAACAGGTTTAACATTTCACTAGAAGAGACTCTACAGTACTGTTTTACTGTTCGAACAGACTTGACCAGCTTATCTCTGAACCGTTTATAATGAAGGGGAGGCCCAACTAGTAATTGTGAATTTCGGTTTTTTCTTTCATAAACTTCATAAACTTGTATGAATCCTTTTAGTCTGTTTTACTCATTTTGATTATTAGATTTAAACGACAGTTGATTCGAATAAACTGCATTTGTTGTCACATGAAAAGAAGATAATTTTATGCAGATAGCACTCCATTGAAGGTAAAACACCTTGACTCTCCGGTACCCTCTCCCTACAATATACAACTTTAAATGATTATTAAGGATATATCAGTTATAAGGTCCTATATAATTAACAACAAACGATGATCGTAAGCCCGACAGCCAATCCAGTCCAGCTCCCCGAATATCATAATATATCTGAGGAGATGTATCTCCAAGTTATTCCATTCCAGATATTTCACACTTCCTGTGTCGAGACAGTTCCCTTGAGAGTCAGCTCGTAGGACCACGCATCACACAACTTCAGTAATGAAGCACTGGCCTAGTGAGTTCAGTGGCCTGACACATTTCTATCACCGCTTATTACATTTGAAAATGCTTCTGGTAAGCTACGATCTGCGTACGATCAAGAATAATTTCCCACTGTCAAGTATCAGTTTTTCGTATAAGACATTCTTTTTATTCTTGTTTTTCTTGTAATATGCATGCCTGTTTAGAGAACTTGCAAATATAAACAGAACCTACCAAACATTTTCACTAGAATTATGAGGAATTGCAATAGACAAAATGCCTCCCAACTTCTCTATTTCTTAGCATATTTTAAAAGTGTTATCACTACAAGTCTTGAATCCCCATGGGGAAAAATGAAGAAACCTACCTCCCGTTGTGGAATTCGAACTCAAGTGCAGCAGGTTGCGGTGAGGCTAATCTAAACCGTTCTGACACGAAGAGATAGTTTAGGTTAACCTCTCCTTGCCCAACCATTTGTAATCACAATATGGCAGGCAGGGTTTCTTAATTCCGTCTTCATCTTGATTCAAGGGTCGTAGTTATAAGCTTATCCAAAAGGTGTGAGGAAATCAAGACGTCAGGTCTCACATAAGCTCTTGCAAATACATCCATGTATATATGTATGGCCCTTGCAGAGTAATGTCCGGCCATTTTACTAAGGTCACTAGTAATTTAATCTGGAATAAAATGAGTGTATGGAACTGACCAAGATTTTTGAAGTTTAACTAATGTTCCGAAAGTTTACAGTGAATTAATATCAACACTGAGCTTCTCTCCAGTGCGGAGAAAGTTTTCAGTGATGTTTGAGGCCTATTTTCTCATGTGAAATTACTTATAGTGAAAAATATAGAGGTTGTCTATAAGTTTCTTTAGAAATTAGATGCATTTCTGAGGAGACTTGTATACAAATGATAGTAGTTTCCATATTACATCCCCATTTTTGCAACAATCACGAGCACACTTTATGTTACATACCTAGCCACTTGCCTGCTTCACGTTCCTACGTAAGAATTCTGAATTAAAGTAACCCAATTTCAAACCTTCATTAACAACAAAGTGAGAGACTATATATATATATACACACACACACACACATATATATATATATATATATATATATATATATATATATATATATATATATATATATATATATATATAGTATATATATATGTATATGTGTAAATATATATAGCCTATATATAGATAGATAGATAGATAGATAGATAGATAGATAGATAGATAGATACACAGATATGTGTCATAACCTGTGTACACAACACTCTGGCCGAAGAATGCAAACGTGCACTTCCAGCATAAAATTCGTCACTGGATCCAATGTTTGATGAAAGAAAGCTCCAAAGCGCTACGTAAGTCCCGTTGCTGCATCCTTCTGGCCAGCCCTAGGAGAGCTGTTAATCAGTTCAGTGGTCTGGTTAAACTAAGGTATACTTAATCTCCCTGGCTTTTTCACGATGACAAAAGGAAGTTCACGGGTCCAATTGTTCAGTGACACGGGATGAGAGTTCAGCATTATTACTGCTCACTACAGTGACTTTATGGCATTCCCACTATTTAAAAAAAAAAAAAAAAAAAGTCCAACAAAAACTAACTTCATACTTTAATGGTAGCGGTACTACTTCTGCCGTCATATATATATATATATATATATATATATATATATATATATATATATATATATATATATATATATATATATATATATATATATATATATATAATATATATATATATATGTGTATATATATATATACATACATATATATATATATATATATATATATATATATATATATATATATATATATATATATATATATATATATATATATATATATATATATATATATATATACAGTATATATATCACTTATAAGGCGATCTTAATAACACAGTGGATCTGTACTGTCTGATCTTGTTTAAGCAATTGTCGAATGTTATATTATTCATTATCATTATAACTATTGTTTTCTCGATATTTTTATTCTCTAGATCTTTATAGCAACGAACAGGCAGGGACTGTTAAATGACCTTATCACTTTGCCTTGACTTACTTTTGAAGGTCATCAGCCAATTTTACGCCAAAATATCAATTCCCGAGGCCCTTCTTCCTGACAGTGCATCATCAATTTTGGAAATCGATTATTACAAAAGGTTTCTTTTTGAACCTGCCAAGGGTCAAAGGTAACGCACGTCGGGGAAAAACAGCAACGAATAGAATTTCTGTGAAACTACCAAAGTGTTCTCTAATGGTGACTCCAGGTCTGAACGAGGTGGTTTTGTGATATTCCCGTGCTTACCGAATCCTGGCATTTCTCTCTTCTTTGAACATTTAGAGGGGAAAAATCTT
Organism: Macrobrachium rosenbergii; assembly: GCF_040412425.1. Classification (NCBI taxonomy): domain Eukaryota; kingdom Metazoa; phylum Arthropoda; class Malacostraca; order Decapoda; family Palaemonidae; genus Macrobrachium; species Macrobrachium rosenbergii. The sequence continues at coordinate 17,583,979 of NC_089744.1, forward strand.
ATTATCAAATACTAATAAAAAACCCTGTGGTGAATTTTCCTTATTGGTTACTGAATAAGTGAAAGATTTCTTACAGAGATTACTGCTGATACTTTTATCTCTAGTATTATTAGTAATTACTGGAAGAAAACTAACAGAAAACTCTTTAGAGAATTTTCTCTATTGAATACTGAAATGGGAAAGATTTTTTATGATAATTGCTAACGCTACTATTACATTAGTATTACTAGTATTAGTAGTAATTATTGTAAGAAATCTTTCCCTTATTCAGTAATCAATAGGGAAAATTCTCTACAGGTTTTCCGTTAGTATTTAATAACAGATTTTTATTCATTATATGTTCATAAAAGAGAAAAATACTGTCAACTCTCTTCATGCGAATTCTGCTACCTACCACTTATGCTAATTTAATTATCACTTATTATTAAATGAGTTCAGTTGTGGAAACACTTTTCATGAAATTTTAACCCATTATTGTTGGTTTTAGCATGTTGGCTGACGCAGGTGGCCAAATCTAGCGTTTGATACTTTGTGTAAACAACAATAAGGTTAAAGAGTTAATTTCCTTTGGCGATAAAAACCCGCGTCCTAATGTCAAGAAAGTTATGATAATCTGGCAAAGCGTTTTTGTATTTCCCTGGGAAAGAGTGTCGTCAGAAAGGATTTGTGGGCACAATAACAACATTATTATTTTGAACCTTACCTAAACCCATATCCGCTACAAGGTCTTCCTAATATTATATTTGCAAATTTTTTTTCCAGCTTTCCTAATTTTTTCTTATAGTATGCATACTTCTTTTGTAGGTACTTGTTTTATATAGTGTTGAAATTTTACTTTTTTTATGATACGTCATTATTTATTATTGCTTTCTTTATGCATGGACAGTCACTTCTGTCTAAAATCATGACTGTATCCATGCGCAATTGTTTGTATACACATAACAAACTATTTGGCCTTTTAAATTTGCAAGAAAGCTTTCTATATCTTTGATTATAGTAATGGCCTTCGGCGAACTTCAGGTCTCTGGGCAAGCAAGATTTTTATGAAAAGGAGCAGTAATCATTCAACAAAAAGCTTTCTTTCATATAGCCAATCTCTGAAGCACTCACCCATCTTCTCTGTCAAAGCCGACTTGACTCCATCGGTCCCCGAGTTACTAAAATCCATCATTTCAAATTACGTCCTGACATATACGAGGATTTTAAATCTGCACATTGCTGCTTGTAATGGATTGCCTCTTCGCTTCATCTAGTCCTGTTTCTGACGATGCGTTTTGACATCAAGATATATTCACCAAAATTTTTTACTCCGTCTTGAAGCTAGAAATCTTAAGATTACTCTTTACCGAATACTTTTAAATCATACAAAAAAAATTATTAAATTTCAAATAAACTGTTCTGATTATGTATTCCTGTGCACTACGAGCCCTTGTGCACTCCGGAAGTAGGCAGGACTATCAACAGGAATGCTCTTATTTAATGAAAAGACAATGAGAGTAAAATACACAAAAAAGAAAGATTACACATTTTTATGGCATATAAATGCAGATGAAGTAATTAGGTGAACGTGCGAGTTGAGGGAGAATAAAGTTTATTGGAGGGGAAAAGAGAGAGAAGAAAAGGCAAGAAATTTTAGTTTATCTTGAGAGTGTGGGAAGGTGTTGGCTGATGCAGCCTATGGTACTGTGAGTTGTGACAAATATACGTAAACGTTTTCAGGGAGAGAATAGACTGTGAACCAGTGCCAATCAAAAAGTAGTTGTGTGACGCATTGATGCCAAAAAATTCATAATGGTTAATATATGGTTTTTTGAGGGCGTGAAACGCATAACTGGTAGAGCACTGCTCTTGGAATAAATGAAGTTTTGTAGGTATCTTCATGATTGATTTATATTAGTCGTTGTGCGTGTGCGCAGGTGCTTTTACCCATAGCACATGTGCCTGTAAGCAAGGTCCTTGCCTGGAAATACAATGCAAGAACGTTAGAGAACTATCCGTGGTTTGACCTCGGTCTGCAGGTTCCTAGTGAACAGAGTTACAAACGGACACCAATGTCATAAAATTCAAGAGAAGGACATAGGATTCCAACCGTGAATGCGTACCAGAATAGGGTCAAAAAAATTATAGGACTTGTGAACCTAGCTACGAACGGACACCAATGTCATCAGAAATCAAGAGAAGGACATAGATTCCAACCGTGAATGCGTACCAGAATAGGGTAAAAAAAAAGGGTATAGGACTTGTGAACCTAGCTACGAACGGACACCAATGTCATCAGAAATCAAGAGAAGGACATAGGATTCCAACCGTGAATGCGTACCAGAATAGGGTAAAAAAAAAAGGGTATAGGACTTGTGAACCTAGCTGCGAACGGACACCAATGTCATCAGAAATCAAGAGAAGGACATAGGATTCCAACCGTGAATGCGTACCAGAATGAATGCGTACCAGAATAAAAAAAAAAGGGTATAGGACTTGTGAACCTAGCTACGAACGGACACCAATGTCATCAGAAATCAAGAGAAGGACATAGGATTCCAACCGTGAATGCGTACCAGAATAGGGTAAAAAAAAAAAGGGTATAGGACTTGTGAACCTAGCTACGAACGGACACCAATGTCATCAGAATTCAAGAGAAGGACATAGGATTCCAACCGTGAATGCGTACCAGAATAGGGACAAAAAAAAAAAAGGGTATAGGAATTGTGAACCTAGCTAGAACGGACACCAATGTCATCAGAATTCAAGAGAAGGACATAGGATTTTGAATGCGTACCAGAATAGATAAAAAAAAAGGGTAAAAAAAGGGTATAGGAATTGTGAACCTAGCTACGAACGGACACCAATGTCATCAGAAATCAAGAGAAGGACATAGGATTCCAACCGTGAATGCGTACCAGAATAGGGTAAAAAAAAAAAAGGGTATAGGAATTGTGAACCTAGCTACGAACGGACACCAATGTCATCAGAAATCAAGAGAAGGACATAGGATTCCAACCGTGAATGCGTACCAGAATAGGGTAAAAAAAAAAAAAAAAGGGTATAGGACTTGTGAACCTAGCTACGAACGGACACCAATGTCATCAGAAATCAAGAGAAGGACATAGGATTCCAACCGTGAATGCGTACCAGAATAGGGTAAAAAAAAAGAGTATAGGAATTGTGAACCTAGCTACGAACGGACACCAATGTCATCAGAATTCAAGAGAAGGACATAGGATTCCAACCGTAAATGCGTACCAGAATAGGGTAAAAAAAGGGTATAGGACTTAGAACCTAGCTACGAACGGACACCAATGTCATCAGAAATTCAAGAGAAGGACATAGGATTCCAACCGTGAATGCGTACCAGAATAGGGTAAAAAAAATAAAAAAAGCTACGAACGGACACAATGTCAGGAATTCAAAAGAGAAGGACATAGAAGTACGAACGGACACCAATGTCATCAGAATTCAAGAGAAGGAAAAAGGGTAAAAAGGGTAAAAAAAGGGTATAGGACTTGTGAACCTAGCTACGAACGGACACCAATGTCATCAGAAATCAAGAGAAGGACATAGGATTCCAACCGTGAATGCGTACCAGAATAGGGTAAAAAAAGGGTATAGGAATTGTGAACCTAGCTACGAACGGACACCAATGTCATCAGAAATCAAGAGAAGGACATAGGATTCCAACCGTGAATGCGTACCAGAATAGGTAAAAAAAGGGTATAGGACAAGCTACGAACGGACACCAATGTCATCAGAAATCAAGAGAAGGACATAGGATTCCAACCGTGAATGCGTACCGCCAAATGCGTACCAGAATAGGGTAAAAAAAAAAAAGGGTATAGGAATTGTGAACCTAGCTACGAACGGACACCAATGTCAAGAAATCAAGAAAAAGGACATAGGAATTCAACCGTGAATGCGTACCAGAAAGGGAATTGTGAACCTAGCTACGAACGGACACCAATGTCATCAGAATTCAAAGAAGGACATAGGATTCAACCGTAAATGCGTACCCAGAATAGGGTAAAAAAAAAAAGGGTATAGGAAGGAATTGTGAACCTAGCTACGAACGGACACCAATGTCATCAGAATTCAAGAGTAGGACATAGGATTTGTAAATGCGTACCAGAATAGGGTAAAAAAAGGGTATAGGAATTGTGAACCTAGCTACGAACGGACACCAATGTCATCAGAATTCAAACATAGGGGATTCCAACCGTAAATGCGTACCAGAATAGGGTAAAAGAATAAAAAAAAAAGCTACGAACGGACACCAATGTCATCAGAAATCAAGAGAAGGACATAGGATTCCAACCGTGAATGCGTACCAGAATAGGGTAAAAAAAAAAAAAAATATAGGAATTGTGAACCTAGCTACGAACGGACACCAATGTCATCAGAATTCAAGAGAAGGACATAGGATTCCAACCGTGAATGCGTACCAGAATAGGGTAAAAAAAGGGTATAGGAATTAGAACCTAGCTACGAACGGACACCAATGTCATCAGAATTCAAGAGTAGGACATAGGATTCCAACCGTAAATGCGTACCAGAATAGGGTAAAAAAAAGGTATAGGAATTGTGAACCTAGCTACGAACGGACACCAATGTCATCAGAATTCAAGAGTAGGACATAGGATTCCAACCGTGAATGCGTACCAGAATAGGGTAAAAAAGGGTATAGGGAATTGTGAACCTAGCTACGAACGGACGTTTAATGTCATCAGAATTCAAGAGAAGGACATAGGATTCCAAGTAAATGCGTACCAGAATAGGGTAAAAAAAAGGGTATAGGAATTGTGAACCTAGCTACGAACGGACACCAATGTCATCAGAATTCAAGAGAAGGACATAGGATTCCAAACGTAAATGCGTACCAGAATAGGGTAAAAAAAGGGTATAGGAATTGTGAACCTAGCTACGAACGGACACCAATGTCATCAGAATTCAAGAGTAGGACATAGATTCCAAAAATGCGTACCAGAATAGGGTAAAAAAAGGGTATAGGAATTGTGAACCTAGCTACGAACGGACACCAATGTCATCAGAATTCAAGAGAAGGACATAGGATTCCAACCGTAAATGCGTACCAGAATAGGGTAAAAAAAAAGGTGAATGAACCTAGCTACGAACGGACACCAATGTCATCAGAATTCAAGAGAAGGACAGATTCCAATGAACGGGTACCAGAATAGGTAAAAAAAAAAAAGGGTATAGGAAAGAACCTAGCTACGAACGGACACCAATGTCATCAGAATTCAAAGAGAAGGACATAGGATTCAACCGTAAATGCGTACCAGAATAGGGTAAAAAAAAAAAGGGTATAGGAATTAGAACCTAGCTACGAACGGACACCAATGTCATCAGAATTCAAGAGAAGGACATAGGATTCCAACCGTGAATGCGTACCAGAATAGGGTAAAAAAAGGGTATAGGAATTGTGAACCTAGCTACGAACGGACACCAATGTCATCAGAATTCAAGAAAGGACATAGGATTCCAACCGAATGCGTACCAGAATAGGGTAAAAAAAAAAAGGGTATAGGAATTGTGAACCTAGCTACGAACGGACACCAATGTCATCAGAATTCAAGAGAAGGACATAGGATTCCAATGAATGCGTACCAGAATAGGGTAAAAAAAGGGTATAGGAATTGTGAACCTAGCTACGAACGGACACCAATGTCATCAGAATTCAAGAGAAGGACATAGGATTCCAACCGTAAATGCGTACCAGAATAGGTAAAAAAAAAAAGGGTATAGGAATTGTGAACCTAGCTACGAACGGACACCAATGTAGAATTCAAGAGAAGGATTATAGGGATTCCAACCGTAAATGCGTACCAGAATAGGGTAAAAAAAGGGTATAGGAATTAGAACCTAGCTACGAACGGACACCAATGTCATCAGAAATCAAGAGAAGGACATAATTCCAACCGTATAAATGCGTACCAGAATAGGTAAAAAAAAAAAGGGTATAGGAATTGTGAACCTAGCTACGAACGGACACCAATGTCATCAGAATTCAAGAGAAGGTAGAGCAACCGTAAATGCGTACCAGAATAGGGTAAAAAAAGGGGTATAGGAATTTTAGCTACGAACGGACACCAATGTCATCAGAATTCAAGAGAAGGACATAGGATTCCAACCGTGAATGCGTACCAGAATAGGTAAAAAAAAAAAAAAGGTATAGGAATTAGAACCTAGCTACGAACGGACACCAATGTCATCAGAATTCAAGAAGGACATAGGATTCCAACCGTAAATGCGTACCAGAATAGGGTAAAAAAAAAGGGTATAGGAATTGTGAACCTAGCTACGAACGGACACCAATGTCATCAGAATTCAAGAGAATTCAAAGAAGGGGACATAGGATTCTGGTAAATGCGTACCAGAATAGGGTAAAAAAAAAAGGGTATAGAATTAGAACCTAGCTACGAACGGACACCAATGTCATCAGAAATCAAGAGAAGGACATAAGATTCCAACGTGAATAGGTAAAAAAAGGGTAAATGCGTACCAGAATAGGGTAAAAAAAAAGGGTATAGGTGTGAACTAGCTACGAACGGTCAATGTCATCAGAATTCAAGAGAAGGACATAGGATTCCAACCGTGTAAAAAATGCGTACCAGAATAGGGGTAAAAAAAAAAGGGTATAGGAATTAGTGAACCTAGCTACGAACGGACACCAATGTCATCAGAAATCAAGAGAAGGACATAGGATTCCAACCGTAAATGCGTACCAGAATAGGGGTAAAAAAAGGGTATAGGAATTGTGAACCTGTAAAAAAAAAAAAAGCTACGAACGGACACCAATGTCATCAGAATTCAAGAGAAGGACATAGGATTCCAACCGTGAATGCGTACCAGAATAGGGTAAAAAAAGGTATAGGAATTGTGAACCTAGCTACGAACGGACACCAATGTCATCAGAATTCAAGAGAAGGACATAGGATTCCAACCGTAAATGCGTACCAGAATAGGGTAAAAAAAAAAAAGGGTATAGGAATTGTGAACCTAGCTACGAACGGACACCAATGTCATCAGAAATCAAAGAGAAGGACATAGGATTCCAACCGTGAATGCGTACCAGAATAGGTAAAAAAAAAAAAAAAAGGGTATAGGAATTGTGAACCTAGCTACGAACGGACACCAATGTCATCAGAATTCAAGAAGGACATAGGATTCCAACCGTGAATGCGTACCAGAATAGGGTAAAAAAAAAAAAAGGGTATAGGAATTGTGAACCTAGCTACGAACGGACACCAATGTCATCAGAATTCAAGAGTAGGACATATTCCAACCGTGAATGCGTACCAGAATAGGGTAAAAAAAAAAGGTATAGGAATTGTGAACCTACGAACGGCACAATGTGAACGGACACCAATGTCATCAGAAATCAAGAGAAGGACATAGGATTCCAACCGTGAATGCGTACCAGAATAGGGTAAAAAAAAAGGGTATAGGAATTGTGAACCTAGCTACGAACGGACACCAATGTCATCAGAATTCAAGAGTAGGACATAGGATTCCAACCGTAAATGCGTACCAGAATAGGGTAAAAAAAAAAAGGGTATAGGAATTGTGAACCTAGCTACGAACGGACACCAATGTCATCAGAATTCAAGAGAAGGACATAGGATTCCAACCGTAAATGCGTACCAGAATAGGGTAAAAAAAAAAAGGGTATAGGAATTGTGAACCTAGCTACGAACGGACACCAATGTCATCAGAATTCAAGAGTAGGACATAGGATTCCAACCGTGAATGCGTACCAGAATAGGGGTAAAAAAAAAAAGGGGGGTATAGGAATTGTGAACCTAGCTACGAACGGACACCAATGTCATCAGAAATCAAGAGAAGGGACATAGATTCCAACCGTGAATGCGTACCAGAATAGGGTAAAAAAAAAAAAAGGGTATAGGAATTGTGAACCTAGCTACGAACGGACATAAAAAAAAAGTATAGAATTGTGAAATGTCATCAGAAATCAAAGAGAAGGACATAGGATTCCAACCGTGAATGCTTACCAGAACAGGGCCAAAAAAAAAAAAAAAGGATATAGGAATTGTTCTGGTGCTATTTCCCCTACTGGGAACAGAGACTTGTAGATTTATAGACACACACACACACACACACACACACACACACACGCTTATACACACGTACCTTCTTTATATACTCATATAGTAAGCAACAAATATCACTTAGGATCGAATTCACTATACCTGTACTTTGGAAATAACTGATACCCAAGGGGAATTATAATTGATAATTGTACATGGTCCATGATATGTTGACGTACATATGACTCTATGATAAGAGATACAGTATTGAGCAGAAAGGAGTCTGTGCGTTCTCCCATTGAGTATTTATGTAATAATGGAGTCTATAAGTATAATATATATATATATATATATATATATATATATATATATATATATATATATGTATGTATGTATATATATATACACACTATGTGTGTGTGTGCGCACGTGCGTGCGCGTGAAAGATGAGAGAGGTAGATAGAAAAACAAATAAGGTATCCCTCTTGTCATAATTACAGTTGAAAAGGACGTGATGGTTAATTACAAATTAGTATTCTGTTATTACCACACGTGTTTATTTTTAACGTTGCCAAACAGACCAATTTATCAGCTTCGCTGTGGGTAAATCAATGTTTCTTATTCCATATCCTATCCCAATAAATTATTTTGAAATTTAAGAGCACTGGCTGGGAAACGTGTGATTCCCAATTATGCGACCAGGTCGGTTGAAAAACTACGCTGTTCATTAGTGGGGGATAGAATCATGTAATACACCGTAATGGGAATGACAACGGGAAATAATGCTAAGTTATTTGGATGAATCGGAGCAGTGCACATGCCATCGGATACCATGAATGAACTTATGTGTTCATGAGCGTAGATGGATTAGGGGAACATTATTGCGGATAAAAATGGAAATTTCTTGTGCTAGCAGTGTTGATGCAATGTTTATTAATCTATTTACCACGGATGAAACATATAAAGCTCTGGGCGATAAAATGAAAGGTTATCTTGTAGTGAATGAACGTAGTGAATGATCATTATTAGAGATAACACTTGCGTACACGAATTTATCCCATCTGAATTTAAATTAATTGACAGCAATGGACATATGACGAGTGCGTAACTTTTATGGTCATCAAAGCATACGAGAATTTCTAAGTGAGCGTGAAAACAACAAATGAATTCAAAATAAACCAGTTGGATATTTTCAAAACTTATCAGTGCAAGAAGTGAAGATGAATTATTGTAATCTGTCTTGCTATTGATGGATACAGTCTGTTCATATCAACGAAGAAAGGTTGATGAGAAATATATTGGTTACTTTATGATATAAAAATATAACATTCTTAAGCAAATAGATATAATGTAAAACTCGTGAAATAAAACCACGGAATCTCATGGAAAAGCGTGCGTAAGTGAAAAACAAAAGCATCATCATGAAAACACGAAGGTCCAGCTATAAAGAGAAACGAAAAACTGAAGATTAAATGTTATACATGCTGTGAAGGGGAGAGAAATTCATATTGTTTTAATACGAACTGTACTATGGTGGATAAATAAAGTGGCATGAGGAAATGATGATTTTTTTTTTCTGAAAGGGGTGTAAGTAGGAAAAACATAACAGACATTGCTATTCTCAATCGACGCAAAGCATTGGGTTATTATTATTTATTATTATTATTATTATTATTATTATTATTATTATTATTATTATTATTAGTTCCTCTTCATTTTTTCTGACTTTGATTAATATTGGTAAATAATATTTTGGGAGATGGCGATACTTCTCCCCAGAGAACTTTTACCATAACCTATTGTCTAAGGCCGCAGATTAATTAAAAAGGAAAACAGGGTTTCTTGTAATCTAGATCTCTTCATCTTTTGATATTTTGTGATGAGGGTATTGTCTCACCCTGATCCTCTGATTTTGAGGAAACTTATTATATAAGTACTTAATGGCTAGGCGTGCTTTATTTTACTTTGGCGTATTTCTCATGGGAATGGTTGTTATAAAAAAAAAAATTTGGTCTCCGATTTCACGAAACATGGTGGACAGGTACCTTTGGGGTTGGAGATCATTTTTACCAAATATTTTTGTCCTGCCTTATTTTTCTGGCTTACACATCAATTTAAGATCAAAATCTTTTTTTCCCCACATATATATTATACAGGGTGGCCAGAAGGTCATGGTGCAATTTCAAATACTTGTCGCTTCGTAACTATACATGATAGAATTAATCTGTAAAATTGATAAGAAAGCTTGATGTGTCTAGTCTTTCTGTTCTTCTGAAGTTTTATTTATTATTTGTTTTATCAAATATTTTTCACAATTTCTGAAACTTCTTTTCAAATCTGCTGTTGACTCACGTCGTCACTAGAAGAGAAAGTAAACTGCGTTCTTTGGTTGGCTGAGCTAAAGTGTACTGTTGCTGCCCAAAGAAGGTTTACAACCCAGTACACTGAAGAAGCACCACACAGGGATTGCATAGCCAGGTGGAAGACGAAAATTAAGGAAAACGGGTTCTGTTACTGATAAAACACGGTCTAGCAGACCATGTGTTGATGACGGAACCGTAGTATCTGTAGAACAATCCTTTGAAAGAAGTCCGAGAAAGAGTCTAAGACGAGCACCTTTGGAGATAAGGTTATCAAAACCTACTGCGCATAAGATTCTGCGAAAAAAAAGCTTAAAATGGGAGCGTACAGAATCCAAATGCATCAAATGTCATTAGAAGAGGATTATCAAAAACGAATTACGTTCTGTCTTCAGTGAAAGAATTAATACTGATTATGCATTTTTGAGTGGCTATGCAGTTCTTGTGTGGTGTTTCTTCAATGTGCTGGACTGTAAAGCTTCTTTGGACAGAGACAATACATTTGAGCTCAGCCAACCAGAGAACGCAGTTTACTTTCTCTTCTAGTGAAGCCATGGGTCACCAGCAGGTCTGACAAAGAAGTTTCAGGAATTGGGAAAAATATTTGATAAAACAAATAATAAATAACACTTCAGAAGAACAGAAAAACTAGACGCATCAAACTTTCTTGTCATTTCTACAGATTAATTCTATCGTGTAAAGTTACGAAGCTACAAGTATTTTATATTGCACCATGACTTTATCGACACCCTGTATCTGTGTGTATCGATTTTTGCTATTTTTATTTACGTTGATGAGATTTTCAATATCACAGGTTAATTCCAAAAACCAGCGTTTTCCCTGATTTTTAGTAAAGGTACATTGCATGTTAGTGATTATTTTTCCTACATTTTTCACAGGTTAGGGTGTATGATAATCAAATACTAATGGTGTAATGGTACCTATTTATTACAAGCCCTTCGCTCGTTAACTCCACTGAAACTCGAATACTGTAACTGACAGACTGATATCGTATCATTTACTGACGATGAGGTACATCTGATATGATTATGAGGTATATCGGATTTACAACCTATATGTCCTACCAATGGGCAAGGCAAGGCGTTATGGCGAGGCTAATCTGAAACAGACAATTCATTCAAATTAAATCACGTTAATGTGATTCGTCCAGAATATCATTAAAACTGCTTGTTTACTGCATGTACATTGTTGCTTTCTAAATCCCAAGACTCAACCTTAGGCAAAATGTTCGGTTAGGTACTTTGTTTAGTTATAACTGAATCCTTTAGGAAACTTAGCCATAGTTTTATGTGTGATCTCCGACCTTATTTTGTTGAGATTTATGCGTTAGGTCTTTTCAAAACTATCCTGTTTCACCATTAAACGCTTCCACTTCCATTCTTCACTAGAAGCTCTGTACCTTTAACATATTCCCTTGAATCTTTTTATTTACTTAAAACATTAGATGATGAAACAGTTGGGTTAAGTAGATAAAGTTTCAGTTGCTAATTTAATGCCTTCAAGAAAGCTTTCCTTTAATACTTTCTTTAACATTTCATCTCGCCTTCTCTTTAATCTATGAAAATGCGGTGTCAGTTATTTTGACCGCAGCAGCCGATGGTAGCTCAAGTTAGAAACATTGATAAATAAACCTGACTAATCTACATTCAAAAAGAAGTGATGGTAATGGAGGCTGGGGCATAAATTTCTCTTTTGATTTTTCTTCAGAAATTAAGTAACATGCTTTGATAACTAATCCTTTTTTTGTTCCATCAGGTCTTTCGGAAGTTACTTTCACTATTATACTCATTGACAATATGAAGGACTTCGCCTCGAGAGCTTAATTATTGCAGTGGAGAGTACTTAGTAATAATGTGCTATTCCTGTCTTTGTTGGCTGCTCCACACGTAATATATATATATATATATATATATATATATATATATATATATATATATATATATATATATATATATATATATATATATACATACTGTATATCTTCTTCTTTTAACGTGCTTTCTTCCCATTTGTATGGGGTAAGCACGATGCCTTCTTTGGAAGGACTTTGATTTGGCTTTGGAGTAGACTTTGTAGTCTCGATCGCCTGCCCTGCTTGTCATCGCTTAGACCCCGGTAACGTATGTACGTGTATTGTACCAGTCACCAGCGCCTTTTCTCCCAGCAGCGAGGAGTCGTTTTGTTTGGTCGACAGTCGAGACGTGTGAGGTGCCTGTTATGTTTTTAGAAGATGTTGGAGTCGCTTAAATATATATATATATATATATATATATATATATATATATATATATATATATATATATATATATATATATATATATATATATTATATATATATATATATATATTATATATATATATATATATATATATATATATATATATATATATATATATATATAATATTTTTATATCGTTGTGATTTATATACACAATCATAAAGCTAAAAATGTCATTTAATGTCCAATTCGCGTTACTTTGGGAATATCACCGAAGGGGAATTATAAATGATAAATTGACTGGTACCCAAGTGTCTCGAACACTCGACAGTGCCATCCAACGACTTCCAGTCGACTTCAAAACCACTGAGCCATCAAGAGAGTGGCTCAGTGGTTTTGAACGTCGACTGGAAGTCGTTGGACGGTACTGTCGAGTGTTCGAGTCACTTAGGTACCAATCAATTTATCATTTATAATTCCCCTTCGGTGATATTCCCGAAGTAGCGCGAATTGATATTAAACGACATTTGTAGCTTAAAAAATATATATATAAACACACACACACATACAGTATATATATATATATATATATATAGTATATATATATATATATATATATATATATATATATATATATATATATATATATTTGAATTATCAAATGTAAGAATTCACTTTTGCAATCTGCAAAACGCAGATTGATATGAAAAACTTTGAGATAATAGCCTTAGCCCAACACGAGGACGAGCTTACGACTTTTGAGTCAATTTTTATTAAAGCAGTCGTTCCCTCGTTAAATGGCCAGACCTCTTCCACACCTTTGTTTATTTTGTAATTTCTCTGCTGTTCTGTTTGCTTTCGACTAGTTTTACCTTTTTCTGTTCAGTCACTTTTTACCCGTGTACTGGGTAGGTTTTGTTTTAAGATAATTTAAGAAATGTATATATTTATTTATTTTTTTATTTTTTATCTTTATAATTTTATGTAGTGACGTCCTTTTTATTAAACAAAATTGCGTCATTGCAGCCTTGAAAATGCAATGGATTATTGCGAAACGCCGTAAATCATACAATAAAAGCTGTTGATTGTCCGTGTGCCTCTCCATCTGCCCTTGGTCTCGTATGTATGTATATATATATATATATATATATATATATATATATATATATATATATATATATATATATATATATATATATATATATATATATATATATATATATATATATATATATATAGTATATATATTTTTCAACAGACTTTATGAATAGACTGTATTCCAGGGATCGAAATCGTACTTATATCCTTCATTCGTAATTTCTTTTTACTGATGATATTCTAATATTATCATGTATGTACTCAAATCATTTGACATTGTTATTATTTCCTCATATCAATTAGAACAGACTTGGACTGTCCTATCCATTTTTGTATTTGACGTAAAAGGACAAGATCATAGCCATACTGGCACTTAAATTGTGTGATTCGTGGATGAAACATCCGTGCAAGAAACTTCCATAACACTACGTGCTTCATTGTGCCTACAGTTTGAAGAGGTTCACCAGCAGCTTGCCATTCACCCCTATCTTGCATGCAACCTCTCTCCTCCTGAATGTTGAATGAGGGGCCTCTTTGCCCATCATTTAAATCTTGGTCTTCCTTTCTTATTTCTTCCCATCGTTTCTCAAAAATACACCCTTTGCCAACCTACCGTCTCCCATTCTTTCCAGATTGCCAAACCACCTCCAAATACTTTGATTCATCGTCTCACGAACGGGAAACATTTACAACGCTTTCTTTGAATCTTTACATTTCTCACTCTTTCAGTCCTTTTTATAAAAACAAATTCTGTATAAATAATTCACCTTTACAGCTTCTACCTTCTTAATTTCACTCGCTTTCAGTTTGCAAGAATAACTAAAGCTCAACAATCGTCTGAATTATTTAACATCCTTTGTACCGATAAAATTTTATTTGTTTATTTATTTATTTGTTTGTTTATTTATTTACAGACGTCTCCTTTAAAAACCAGTCTTTCGGAATCTTCTTAATACGCATTGTAGAGGATGAAAGGAAATACACAAGAGACCATTCCATTTTAATGTCGCTGGCATAAGGAATCAGCTCATGGAAACCATATCTGGACATTACTGTTTCCTATACACCACTGCAGTATAGAAAACGAAAAAAAAATGTTCGAAATAACTTTAACAAAAACACGAACGTTGCGAAACACAAAAAGAGAAAATGCATTAAAATATTACATTGAAATGCAAAGCAAAATGTAAGAAAAGAGGATGAAACTGAAAGTAAAAGCACATGAAATACGTGACGAATTGAAACATGAAGTAAAAGACACACTCTGACAATCACCTCTAAAAATACGCTTCGCCTGGAAGTGTATCCACTCACAAAAGGCTGCTTCTTTTTTTTTTTTTTTTTGGTACAAAATCTACATTTGTAACCGATATGAATGATATCGGAAACGCCTTGATCTTTTAAAAGGTAGGAAAATGTAAACTAGAAATTTCATATTGCATCCAGCCATACAAACAAAGAGTTTCCTGATGACTGTCATTACGTAATGATGTTTATATGAAAGTGTATCCAAATATGAGTGTGTCTTTATGCATACATGCAATGACCGCAGTAATAAAGAGTCGACATCCCTGCAAATCTATCCATTTCTCACGGAACCTGATTACTAGATTGCAAAATGTTACTTTATGGAGGGCAAGATGGACTTATGTAGCACCTTGGTGAGCCATGTATTCCAGCCCCTCTGGGGAGTTTCCTCGTGTTTCTCAGGTGTCAAACTGACCAAAAGTTCATCCCCATATATTTAACTATTTTCCCAATTCAAAAAAAGATTAATCCTCACTGGAATGAAATTTAATATGTTTCATTCATCTGTAGTCCAAAAAATTGCTGCACTTATGTCTACGTATAGTGCCTACTATATACAAGCCTATTGACACAAAGACATGCAAGAAAAATTAAGCAATAATCGGTTTAATCTTACAGTTGTTACTTTTGACTAAATTACAAGTTAAACCACATTTCATAACTTGGCGCATAGTTTTAAACAGGGAGTAGCGATAAACTAACGTAAGCAGCTAATTTTGATAAACAGATTTTTAGTTTTCTGTAAAAGAAAACTATTGTGCTGGCTTTGTCTGTCAGTCCGCACTTTTTCTGTCCGCCCTCAGATCTTAAAAACTACTGAGTCTAGAGGGCTGCAAATTGGTATGTTGATCATCCACCCTCCAATCATCAAACGTACCAAATTGCAGCCCTCTAGCCTCAGTAGTTTTTCTTTAAGGCTAAAGTTAGCCATAACGGTGCGTCTGGCAGCGATATAGGAC
>NC_089744.1:17607500-17622500 GCF_040412425.1 Macrobrachium rosenbergii
CACTATGAATCAATTGTTAGAGAGGGTAGAAAGTCAGATGGAAGAAAGAGAATATGAACGGAGGTACAGCAAAAGGAATGAAAGAGGTTGCAGCTAGGGGCCGAACGGACGCTGCAAAGGCCCTTAAGTAGTGCTTACAGTGCACCGCATGCGATGCACTGACGGCACTACCCCTCCCCTACGGGGTAGGTGATCTCAACTTTATATGAATGCCTAGATATCAATTATTTTTCGTGAAATTCTGCAAGGAAAATACTGATACTTTCCCGTTATTCTTTGTTCTCAATAAATAGGTACTAAAGGTGGATGTTAGGATCTATCAAGCCACCTCTGAAGATCTTACAGAGGATATTCGATCCTGGACAAGATCGCCTTTGTTGATACTACTGATATATCTTTGCTATCCAGTTATATTAGTCAGAAGGCATTACCTAGAAATTCTACTTTAAATGCCTTTGTCTCTTTGATTTCAGCTGGTGACGCTACAAAAAGATTTTGTTATGTCAGTACTTAGTATTTCGATCGCTGATTGTACATGGCACGCTTACCAACATAATTCCCTGAGGAACTCCGCTGCATTTCATAATCTTTGCCGCGGTGTGATTTTACACATCTAAGGCACCGAAGAGTCCTGGTATAGCAGCTAATTATAGACTCAAAACCCAAATCATCCACCTAAACCACACAACACCCTTGTTAGCAATCGAACACTGACCTGCAACAAGGCTAAAATGGTAATTGAGAAGTTCTTAATTTAAGGCCAATTAGGTTTCTAACCATCTAGGAATCCTTTTACTGATACCCCTAAAGAATTTTCTTGGTCGTGAGTCGGTGATAAATAAATATACAACTTAATTACATCAGAAATCAATTTTCCTATACCTCTTATTTGGTAGCCGTGAGGTCAGAAAATAACAAGATATCATTTCAGGCAAACTAATCTTTCTTGCACCCCAAAACCTGCTGAATCATTTAAAAATCATCATCAGTGCTTTGAAAATTCTGTTACCATTGTTGCTGCTGAATCCTGAGTTCATTTAATTTGTTATCTATAGTGGTCTTCAGCTGTCTTTTTTTGCAGAGTAGAACCATTTTAAGACGATTTTAAACTGAGCACTATAGAAAATTTATGTTATTTCAGGGCTCAATCCTCACTGGACACTAGAACTTGTAACAACACAAGATTCAAATGCTTTGATGCATCCCAAAGAGAAACTTTTCTTCCGATTTATTAGCCAGAATCCAGTATATTTTTTCCACCGTGACCTTGAGTTTCAATGTACTTGATATATATTCAGTCGACAAAGTTACCCGGAATGCTGTATCAGTTTTCCTACGATTACTGTTACATTTGTATCACGCGCTACAAAGTCACTGATAAATCACTATTTATATTTTTACGAAGGTAATAAGTATTTCATTTCACTCAAGGCAGTTCGAAACTTGTCAAGGAAAGTCTTATGAAATGATATAAACAAAGAGCGGATTTTGTAATGGGAATCGGTATCCCTTAGTTGGAGGCCACCCAACAAATTTTTTCCCTTTATTCAAAATTATGTTGTACCCGGTTGCAAAAAAAAAAAATTACGAGAACCATTGTGATGCACAAAACAATTCATGTAAGGAAAGAGCAGAATACAGCAAGGGGAAAAAGTTTGGAGGACAAAGGAAATAAGTAAGATTGATGGAAAACAATATCCCCTATTCCCTTCTAGCACATTAACAATATCCTGTACAGAAATATTCTTGCCACTTTTCATGCTGGCAGCAAGCGAGATAAATTAAGTGCCCCGCCATGCCAAAACTGTGAGGATATAAGGTAAAAGAGAGAAAAAGAAAAGAATTCTGTGGTTTGAAAATAAAAATTAACTAAATCTTGAAAATAGCTGACTTTGTTCCATATTCTGATTTGAACTGTATACCTTGATTTTCCTGCACTATCATTATTTTCCCGAAGGCAAAATAAACACTAAGTTATGAAAAAACAAAATAAAGCTTGATAAGCATAATGTCTTTTATTGTAAATCGTCTCACGAAGGCGCTCAAACTGGTTCGTAAATCTCTCTCTCTCTCTCTCTCTCTCTCTCTCTCTCTCTCTCTCTCTCTAACTTGCTCCCAATCAAGTGCATGAGAGCCGCATGCACGCGCACCAAAAATGCAAGCCCCCTCGCATAGTTAATTGTCGACACCATGTTCAGGAGAGCAAACCTTTTACCCATTTTTACATATTAGTTGTGAGTGAGGGAAAGGAGGGAGGGAGGTCAGTCCCACGCAACACATTGCTGTGGTTCTTGTTCAGAAGGGGGGAAGGCTGGTCACCGAACCTTGTTCTTTTTTTTTTTTTTTTTTTTCACCTCTCTTGTGTTATGATTGACCTTTTAAATACTTGCACTATCATGGCGCCCGAACTATAAATGGCTTGTAATAACCAAAAAAAGAACTTTTGCTCCCTGGTTAAATGGTAGAGAACCTTGAATTCAGTTTTATCTGTAAAACGGATCTTCCCTCTTTGCTAAAATTGTAAGTAAAAACTTTCTCAATTCGATGTCTGTTTCCAGATTGTGTTATAAGGGGACCATCACCCTTCTAACTGCTGTGTTACATGTGATTATCTGTTTATTATGACAAATATAAACTGTTTAATCCTTCCTACCTTACGATTTTTTTTTTTTTTGTTCCTACAGCAGTGCTGTTGTTTCCTAACTTTAAATTAGCACTCTTCTCTTTAAATTCCTTGCATCCTCCTTATCAGTGATCTCCTTACTACATCTCTCAATTTTTTCTGTTAGAATATTATTTTATTTCTATAAGATTTATTAGTACCTTATTCTCCTTCTCCTCCATTTTTAATATCAGTGTAAAAGTTAAGCATACCTTAGTTTAACCAGACCACTGAGCTGATTAACAGCTCTCCTAGGGCTGGCCCGAAGGATTAGATTTATTTTACGTGGCTAAGAAACAACTGGTTACCTAGCAACGGGACCTACAGCTTATTGTGGAATCCGAACCACATTATAACGAGAAATGGATTTCTATCACCAGAAGCAAATTCCTCTAATTCTTCATTGGCCGGTCGGAGAATCGAACGCGCGCGGGCCCAGCAGAGTGCTAGCCGAGAACGATACCAACCCGTCCAATGAGAAACTCAATATCAGTGTAAGTCAGTGAAGTGTATGAAGGGGGATTTACTTTATAGCGCCTTCACTGGTAACTAAATCTTCCACCTAAACTGCTACATTTTCAAATTCAAATTTAATATTTATAAAAATACTGGGTGCGAGATTTTCGCGTATTTTGGGAAGCTCATTAATTAACTAGGTAAAGGTTGACTTTAAAAATATTTTGAGATGTTTTTTTTATTCCTGATCTCAACTTTACATCTGCGTAAATAAAATTTTTTTATCATGAAGAAGGATTCTCGATCCATTGCTCATTTTTGATAGAGTATCAAAGAAATCTCGTTTGCCCTCTTTTTCCTGACTCTCTTCTCTTATAATCATCATTTCAAACGTTAATTTCAAATTTTTTGTTTTCTGCAAAAGAAAACTATTGAGATGGCTGTTGGTCTGTCCGTCAGAACTTTTTCTGTCCGCCCTCAGAGTTAAAAACTACTGAGGATAGAGGGCTGCAAATTAGTATGTTGATCATCCACCCCCAATCACCAAACATACCAAATTGCAGCCCTCTAGCCTCAATAGTTTTTATTTTACTGACGGTTAAAGTTAGCCATGATCGCGCGTCTGGCGCAGCTATAGGTGCCAACAACACAGGCCACCACCGGGCAGCGGCTGAAAGTTTCATGGGCCGCGGCTGAAAGTTTCATGGGCCGCGGCTG
This sequence comes from Macrobrachium rosenbergii, assembly GCF_040412425.1. Lineage (NCBI taxonomy): Eukaryota > Metazoa > Arthropoda > Malacostraca > Decapoda > Palaemonidae > Macrobrachium > Macrobrachium rosenbergii. Next base: position 17,611,336 of record NC_089744.1, read on the forward strand.
AGAATTTCATAAAGCATTATGCGCTGTAGAGAAAACTTGATTGCGCCGAAGAAACTTGGGCGCATTTTTTACTTGCTTTATTGAGTACTACTTTTCCCGGACGAAGTCGATGTACTCAAACTCCATTTGACTAATATTCCTATTATGGTCAGCATACCTGAAGAAACTACAATGGCCCAAGAGCAACGAAGATTCTAAGGGCAAACTAGACTTTATCAGAATTTTTAAACAGGCCCATTTATGGTAAAGTCATTGAAATTTCTGAACTGAATACCGTTCTTTCCTTGCTCTTCCAGTGAATAAAAACTGAAATGAGGTATACCTATCATCCACATTTATTGCATCTCTCTGTTTATCTTGATGTTGAAGTATTTGTACATAGAGCAATGAAATTCAGTATTGGCAACATGAATGTTATTGGAAAAACTACCTTTCCAATGGTATAGCCATTTTGACAGAAGCTTCCCAGGGTTTCCTCCATGTTGGTTCCATTTGCCTACCCTCCAGGTAAAATCGGTAAAAGTGCCGAAGAGTTGTGCACGATTTTTCTGTGGGTCACTGCCGTCTTAAAAGCAGGTCAGAGACATTCCGAAGGGGATACTTCTTAACCTAACCTTCCCTTTAACCAACCATAATTAAGGGTGCCGTGGCCTAGCCCGAAACTCCCCCTGGAACCCCAACATAACAGACCCACATGCGCGCAACTGTTCTGCATTATTACTGTAAATTTCATCATAACATCATATTTGGAAAATAGTTTTGTTAAGTAATTTCGTTCTTTACTATCTTCCAAAGTGTGTAAACCTGAAATTCGTTTCTCGTCATAATGTGGTTCAGATTCCACAATAAGCTGTAGGTCCCGTTGTTAGGTAACCAGTTGCTTCTTAGCCACGTAAAATAAATCTAATCCTTCTGGCCAGCCCTAGGAGAGCTGTTAATCAGCTCAGTGGTCTGGTTAAACTAAAATATGCTTAACTTATTAACGTGAAACATGTCTAAAAGTTAGTGGTGAGGTGTATCAGTAACATCCTGAATTAATGACATCATCTTTCGCGCTCGTTAAGGCTCATGGCTCCTCAGCAGTGATTCGATGGCAGAAGAACCAGTGGTGAATATGATGGAAGTATTTCATGTCGACTGCTCATCTTCAAATTACTTCTAGCAAGTAATTCTGAAAAGGAGTCCCAATAATTCATGTGACTTCTCCAATCCATGAAGCTCTCTCGTTTTTTTCTCAAAATCTTTGTTGATGACACCATTCTAGAGAGGTGCCACACACCTATTTGTGGTGACTTTTCCGCGTGAGTATTTTGGCTTCATCCCTTCTTCCTAGTATGGTCTGATTGGCGTGTAGTCGTTCTCTAAAGAAAGGGAAATGCTAATTGCTTTATGGGACTCAGTCTTGTGCATTCTTTTTTGGCCTCATCAAATATATATTTCTGATACATAAGTCGCTGGGATAACTGATTGAGGTGTAACATTGAATATCTCCTCTCAGATTTTATTCTACAAGTTATCTTGTTTTATACATTAGATAGAGCTGGCATGTAGCTTTTCTCTTTTCTTGTTTTTGCATATATTTAGCTGCATATGAACATACTGTATGTGTCTATATAATTTTTCCAGAATTACAGAATTCGCAATTCTCCCCAGCGAGTTATTGCGTCATTTCACTGCTGTAATGTTACTCTGGAAAATGGGAACCGTATTGTCAACTGAATTTATGACCAAAATTTTCATTATGTATTGGGAGTTTGTTGAGCTGTTACTCTTCTAATACTGTGATGTAATTTTTTTTATGCAAAATTCTAAAATAACCTGGTTGATTTGCAGTAAGAGAGAGAGACATTAGATTTCCATAGTCTTTGTTAAGTTTATTAGGATCAACTTTCATAGCAATGCTTGAATAAGTACCATAATTCTTCAATAGCGATGAGTTGCAGTTCCTGAACACTGAACTGTTTCTTGAAGATGAGGTTGATAACTATTGTTGTCATATATTCAGTACCTTTAAGTGAAATGTTAACTATCAACTGTCAGTTAGGGAGTCAGAGCATGGTATGAAACAGCCAAAAAAATCCTGATTTTGCTGGAGTTCTGCACTGTTTACAGATGTCTTTCAGAATCTCTGTTTCACAGACGGGATTGAATAAAGGCATGAGTTGCATCTTTCGTGTGCTATACTATAAGTTTCAAGCCTAAAATTCATATCGCCCGATGAGATGAGAGGTCTAAAAAAATAATTGATGTCAGAACACAACCTTATGAAACGCCTGACCATGGTTCCCCGGTCTGGCATAAATCATCACAAGTGCGGTAGCTTTGTGTTTTCTGTGGGATAATTAAGGACACAAGATGAACAAAAACATCTAAACAAAATGTGAATTACTATGCATTCCAAGTCAAAGATTTGGCTATAAAAAGGTAGTTCGTTGCTCTATAACAGCGACTTTGTTTTTGTTTTTGAGTTACACTTGCGAGAAACCACACCTGGGGAATCTTTTCTCAGTTTTAATTGTTTTGAGATCCTTTCCAAAAAAGGATTGAATATAAAAGTGCCATTTGCAACAACATACCAATTCAAATCTGGCTTCTATATCCCCCGATTCCTTAAAGACCGGAGCCAGAAAACGTCTCAATGTCACTCACGAAATTTTTTGTGCTCTTATCTGTCGCATCAACAAGAAGTGGCTTGTCAGGAACTCGAAAACATTGTTAGTTGCCCCACTAAGCAGTGGTAGAGGTTAGAGAATATTAAACTTTTATTTTTTTGGAACCAATACTTAACATGTTTTTACATATCACTGTTTTTATACATTATGGAAATGTTACTATTATTTTTTTAAACTTACAAAATTTTAGTGATCATTATTTAAGCCTTATCTATTTCGCATCAGAGCTAAGTAATAAAATGAATCATATACAATAACAGAAAATCTTAAACTTGAGCATCAGAAGTCATAGCTATTTTGCATCAGTTTAACTAATAAACATAGATTACTTGCAATAATAAAAATTTCAAATCAAACATCAGAAAAATAGAAGAGAGGCAAAGAAGAAAAGAAATATGTTCGTAGACCAAAATGTGTGAAAGGCTCCATTTGCAGTTGCTTGTATGCTGGGTCGAATGTTACTCCTGTGAATTTCTTTTCCCACGTTTTTTATTTTATTGTCGCAATTTTCAAAAGAACGGTCAAAGTATACATATAGAACTGAAGATTGAAAACTAGGAGGGGTAAATTGTTAAGTTCTATTGGATTGAAAACGTGGCTTCCAACTTAATGAAGATTTCAAGTAAAATGTGAAATCACGGGACAAGAGAAAAAAGAATTCGATTATGCGAAAGAAAATTCTTGCCTAAAGATCCTCTCGAATAATCAGAGTAGCAGATATATCAAATGAAATATTACCGTGCTACTAAATGTTAGTTTTCCTGTTCCTGATTTGAGTAGCAGTAGTAGTAGTAGTAGTAGAGAAAGTTCTGTCGTTGGATGCTGTTAATACTACTAATATTGATACGGTTATAATGCTTTAATTATCGTTAGCATAACCTGCTACCACCTACATCATGATGCTAGTTTACCCAACACAGCTAGTGCTGTTGCAAAGATGAAGGCGTTCTATGTTTGTCTTCCTCCAGCCAAAGATCGGCAATTTTGTTCACGGGGAAAGAATAGGCTACCCAATATGTTCACAAGTCACGGCAATGTAATTTAAATCGGTACGATTGGAACAGAATTAACTGGTTCAATTAGAGTTTTATAATGTAGCATATTCTAAATACGAATTGTCCCTTTCATTGTTTTGTTGTAAAGTATTATTTGTAGCGTTTAGCCCACACATATTTTTGTCACATGTACCGAAAGCTAGAAATTATCCTAAGAGAATATTATTATTATTATTATTATTATTATTATTATTATTATTATTATTATTATTATTATTATTATTATTATTATTATTATTATTTATTATTATTGAACCCCAGTTGGAAAAACAGAATGCTACAAGCCCAAGGGAAACCAGAAAACAGCCCAGTACAGAGAACTGAGAAGTAACCAATAAACTACAAAAATGAAATTTTGTCACATGTACCGAAAGCTAGAAATTATCCTAAGAGAATATCTAATTTATTATTATTATTATTATTATTATTATTATTATTATTATTATTATTATTATTATTATTATTATTATTATTATTATTATTATCGAACCCCAGTTGGAAAAACAGAATGCTACAAGCCCAAGGGAAAACAGAAAACAGCCCAATAAGCTATAAAAATGACATTAAAAGACAAGCAAATAAGATAAATGAAAAAGGTAATGAACGAGATAAAAAAAAACTAATTTCTGGAGTTCCAGCGATTCAGCTACAGGATTAGGAAACACATTCCACAGTTTAGCCACGATAAAGGATCCAGAACACAATGTGGTACTGAACCAGGATATTCAGAACTCTGAGATTTGATATAGAGCAAGTACAATAACCTAATAGAACGACGGTACCAGACACTGATGTTATGATCATGGATAAGATATTTTATAGAATGGTGATTTTGAGATGCGAGTTACCTACTGAAGACCAAATAGGTGAGCAATATTCACCATGGATGAACGAAAGAAATAATGCATTGCCTCGCGATATACAAGTCTCCAAAAATCTTGAAAGACTTCTCATTGTGCCGGTGTCTTGTGCAGCTGAAGAAGAAATAGGCAAGGTATGTCTCTTATTATGGCATATTACATGGGTGGCATGTAGATTAAGAAACGCCTACCGATGAAAAGGTCGGGGCGGAGGGAATCCAGTATCTTAAGTCTACCATCATATTTTGAGTTATGTTAGGGTTTTGCTTCAACGTCCATAAAATGCTCCATACACTAATATTTGAATCTCTGTCAAGAGAGTAAGAAACCGCAAGTCCACTACTTAGTAGCTGGGATCGATGTAAACAAAGTGGCATCACCCACATAAATGATAAGCTTGCTTTCAAGGCCAAGCAAAATATCGTACGTATAAGATATAAAGGCAATGGGCTAAGAACACCACCTTGGAGGCCACCATTGATTATATTTCTATAGTCAATATAATGTCCATAAAGAACTACGCTTTGCAACCTAATCGTTCGAAATTCAATAAGATACGAAATGACTAATGTTAGTCATATGACTTGGTTAAATGAACAATGGCTGTTCCTTGAGCTGAGCGAAATGCTTGATTTTGGCAGTGGATGACCTGACCAGTGTTTCAACGTCACGACCTTTTTTTTTTTTTTTTTTTTTTTGCCCTTACTGGTGTACTACACAACAAGAGGCCGCCTTCATGATTAAGCATAAAACATCACAATAATATGCTTAACGGTCCTAGAGTTTAACTTTTTAAGAGGAGAAAATATTTAAAAGGCTAAAAAGTTTTGTACAAAAGTTATATCAAATGTCACCATTTATTGGCATTAATTAGCAACTGTCCAAGTGAGAAGCTCTCCTGAAAAGGTAATCAAACAATCACATATATATATATATATATATATATATATATATATATATATATATATATATATATATGTGTGTGTGTGTGTGTGTGTGTGTGTATGCATACATACACAAACATACACACACGCAAACATATATATATACATATATATATATGTTTGTGTGTGTGTTTTGTGCGTCTGTGCAAGCGCATGTTTCAACATGTGTTTGTGCGTGCAGACATGTGTGCATGTGTTCCATGTGTCGTTTTGAGAAAAGAAAGGAAATTAATGAATTCATTTTAAGTACACATTCACTAAACACCAAACTGATGACATTGTTAGTAACGCTCTCATTACTGTACTTCGTAGGAGTGTTCTTTTGTTGATTCCTAATAAATTGTACAGGTACATATACGAAATTAATACCACTCCCTTGTTTATCTACCAGAAAATAGGAACAAATAATGATCCTATGTTCTCATGATAGGAGGTACTGCGAGAAACCCAGATGCACTATTTCTTATTGGTAAATTGTATGAAGACTGTGAAATCATTTTTTTTATTATTATTTTTCTTCGCCAGCCTTTTACGAATATAAATTTTCTGCCTAATACTTAGAAATCTTTAGAAGAACATTTGACGTGTTCAGTACCTGTTGTGACAGGATTAATAATCGCCGTTAAGCATAAGCTTTATTAAAGTAAGGAAATTCTTTTCAGGAGGTTAAGAAAGGTCTGAAACATAAATTTTCTGCCTAATACTTAGAAATCTTTAGAAGAACATTTGACGTGTTCAGTACCTGTTGTGACAGGATTAATAATCGCCGTTAAGCATAAGCTTTATTAAAGTAAGGAAATTCTTTTCAGGAGGTTAAGAAAGGTCTGAAACATAAATTTTCTGCCTAATACTTAGAAATCTTTAGAAGAACATTTGACGTGTTCAGTACCTGTTGTGACAGGATTAATAATCACCGTTAAGCATAAGCTTTATTAAAGTAAGGAAATTCTTGTCAGGAGGTTAAGAAAGGTCTGAAAACACACCCCTGTTGAACAGGTCCTTCATTCTCAGAAGCAAGTTGTTTGAAAGGTTTTGATAATAAACAAGACGTCTCTTGCCGTTTGGGTGGAAAACGAGGACTTGTCCATCCCATGGTAGACGATGCAACATTTTAGCATGCATTGAGCTTATGGCTGTTTACTTTATTTTTATTTATCAACTGATATTGCATACTATCATCAGTAATCGCAAAATAAAGGTAGGTTTACCTTCATACACAGTATCTTACACAAAATTTTGGCCTCAATCGGTGCTCCCATCTTCGAATTGTTCCCCCATTTCTACTCTATATTCAGGTAAGGCAAGCAGATACAACTGACTTCAAACCTATGGGAGAACCACAATACACACATTTTGGATTTTTCAGTCATAGAGTAACTTTGACTTCATCCTTCATAAGTTGTACCGGGGGTTACAAATTTAAATTTTATCCATTTCTATGACCAAAAATTAGAGGGTTACTGTTTATTTACAGACAAAATCCATATATTTTTATGTTTCCTTATCCTGTGGTTTACGGATCTTAGAACATTCCTGTTACTTCAGTTCGTTTGTTTTGGTCACCAACCTCATAATCCCGGTCCCACAACTCTAAAACTTTGTCTTCTTATTCTGAAGGTGTTTTGTTTGTCAAAAATCTTAAGTTTAAGTTTATATCTATAAAATATCGCTACCATACCGCAGCATCTCTCTTGTAACTCTAGCGCTGTACACCACAACTCTTAAGATTGTAAATGTTATCATTTTAAGAAACAGGGCATCTATTTTTCCTAAATATTGTAATATCAAATAAAAATAAATGAAGTTTTGCTGCTATTTCATTTTTCCTGTGTCAAGTGTACTTTGCAGAGTACCATTCATTCGGATTTTTATGAATAATAATGTTTTTATTAAAATTATTTTGATTTCTCTCATTGAAATCCTCATGCCTTGTGCACATGCGTTATGGTTTTTTGTGTGTTCTTAGTGCACTAAGCATTCAGGATTATTTTCTTCAAGTTAAAAATCATATTTTCTAAAACCAATGTAATATCTAAACACTAGATTTCACTCTCTAGATCTGGTTTATAATCTCAGAAATATACTGTCTGATTTCAAAGGAAGCCATTCTCCAGATAACAGATCCAAATGCTTCTCTGCAAAGAAAAAAAAATGGGGGCCCATTGTAGTGGCAGTGAGCCTTGTTCCTACTCTTCATGACAGGAAGGTAAGCTTAACCAAACAGTTAAAAACATGCAGTGCTCTTCCTAATGTTTAATTATTTCATCATCCACAACTGTTTGTCTTAGTGTACAAAAGTCCCTCTTACCAAGAAAAAAGCGGGTTTGTAAAAACCAGCTTCCACCGTGTGGGCAAAGTGTCATTGTCGGACACATCTGTAGTACTCACAGAGCCTTGTCCACAAGAGCAGAGGACAAAGGAAGCTGCCCCTGTTTATCGTATCTTGTATTTCTCCAGTGGACAGATTACCTGCAAAAGGGCGAAATTGGCAAATACATCTTCATTTTGTCAGGGTTTTCATTGATAGTATTGATGTGGGAACTAACTTTTGACTCATTTTCATCCTTCTCTCTATAACGCTGTTTTGCTGGAATATTCTACCTTTTTACTCTACAGATGTCAGTCTTTAAATTTCGCCTTATTACAGGTTTATAATACTGAACAAATTTTGCCCTGGAAATCCGCAAAGTTTATTGACAGATAGACTCACTAGGGTCATGAAGTGGAAAATTCTAGCATAGAGAAACTTATCTGCTTATCTTTCAATGCCTGTTATTTAATAGATAAAAATTCATTGTTAACCCGGCAGTTCACCCCCTGAGTGGTTCTAAGATTGTCCTTAATATCCTGGATTACTCTAGGTCCCCCTACCATTCAGTTCCTGGGGATATTTGATCATCATGAGTATTAATTGCATCAGGGTGATAAACAACTATTCTTTAGCATTCATTCAAAGTTGTCTTAAATTGTTTTGCTATTTTAATTATTGTTCATAAATATGGAATATTTGGAAAATTTTACCACGTTTATCCTCATGGGCTCAATTTTTTTTAACCATTCCTTGACCTTCTGAAGATGTTTTAAAAAGAAACGAGAAAGAATAGTATCATAAGTTTATGATATTGACAGGACACGAGGAGACGGATGGAGGCTATTGAAAATAAAGGAAATACTAAGAGACAACAGATCGCTAAATTATAATACTGCAAATAAAGAAGACCATTGATGTAGCATAATCGACTGCAAAATAGCCGAATCGGGCAGAAAAGAATGATTTTTCCCTAAGAGCAAAGGCTTCAGTTTCATGGCTGAAAGATGACTTGCGGAAAAAATATGGGATCATCACTCGATCTGGTCTTACAAAATCCATACTAATAGTTATAGAAGTGCTGTAAGTTTCAAACTTTGTAACTTGACTTATCAAGATAGTTGTTCGTTCAGTCTTTTGTAAAATCTAAAACCAATGTTTACAGCAAGCAAACGAAATGTGGTCCTCAGAGGACCAGTATATATATATATATATATATAGGATATTTATAATATATATATATATATATATATATATATATATATATATATATATATATATATATATATATATATATATATATATAGATATATACTGTATATATATATATATATATATATATATATATATATATATATATATATATATATATATATATATATATATATATATACACAAATATATATAGATATACTGTATATATATATATAAAACCTCTGTTTTGTGTTAAGATGTCCCTTTCATTTGCTAGAGCTTCCTCATTGTAAGTAGGTATTCTAGGTGTAATCTAGAGTTGGTGCTAAAGTTACTGCTTATTCGACAACTAGTGCAATCTCCAGTCCAATACAATAGCCAATGAAAATTCACCGGACCCCATGAAGTAGTGGTAACCAGGATTTTTTTTTATCGGAGTCCTCTTTGTAATAAGGCGTAGCATTTTAATGCAGAGATCAAAGTCACTTTTTATCATATAAAAATACACACATGACAGGGACAAAGTGGGAAGATGTTTTTTAATTTCTAACTGTATTATTGCCTTCAGTAGCAGTTTGATTAAGTTCGATCCATTTTGTCTGAGAGGTCGATCTTAAGTTAGTTTAACCAGACCACTGAGCTGATTAACAGCTCTCCTAGCGCTGGCCCAAAGGGTTAGACTTATTTTACGTGGCTAAGAACCAGTTGGTTACCTAGCAACAGGACCTACAGCTTATTGTGGAATCCGGACCACATTATAGCGAGAAATGAATTTCTATCACCAGAAATAAATTCCTCTAATTCTTCATTGGCCGGCCGGAGACTCGAACTCGGGCCTAGCACAGTGCTATCCGAGAACTCTACCGACTCGTCCAACGAGGAACTATAACCTGAGAGGTGCCACTTCGCTTAGTAGCTGGGTGGGTATTTCCTACACTTTAAAACCGAATTGCTAAAATATAGGCAACCTCCGAATGGAGACTAGAAATGACCTAGCCCTTGCTCTTAGTTCTCAAAGATTCAGAAGTAAAAAAATAAAAGTGTCCGAACCGTTCCGTCAACACTGACTTTGCAACCACAACCATCATTCACTAACTACTGTACTTTAAAGAAAACTAAGGGACTGCTCGCTTTCGAAGACTCCCGTATTACTTTCCCAGCAATCTTTGCCATTATGTCACTAAATCAGTCTTCCTTTTCTCTTTCGTTTCATATCTTCCTTAATAGTGGTGTGGTGTATCCTTCTAGGTTAGAGCCCTCTCTCTTTCTTTCTGCTCCTTTCTCCCCAACCCCCTCCTTTTTTTTGTAGCTACTTCGTTGGACTGGTCGGTACCATTCTTGGCTAGCACTCTGCAGGGCCCGAGTTCGAATCTCCGGCCAGCCGATGAAGAATTAGAGGAATTTATTTCTGGTGATAGAAACTCATTTCTCGCTATAATGTGGTTCGGATTCCACAATAAGCTGTAGGTCCCGTTGCTAGGTAACCAACTGGTTCTTAGCCACGTAAAATAAGTGTAATCCTTCGGGCCAGCCCTAGGAGAGCTGTTAATCAGCTCAGTGGTCTGGTTAAACTACGGTATACTTAACTTGTCCTTGTTTTTGTTCGGATCTATGATAGGCAAGGGTATCAGGTTGCAAATTTTTTTATTAGGCTCTGTATAAAAAGGTATAAAGAATTTATTTCTACTAGGAAATCTTTAATTGTGAGTTTTCTACTTGAGATGTTTGGTGTGGAATCACACTCCATTTGAAGCATATAAACGTCTTATCATTATCAAATGAAGCTACTTTTCGCATATTCTTTAAAATATTTATCATTGCGGCACCTGAAAATAGCTGTTGATCTAGTAAAAAAAAAAATACGAGTGGAAAGAAAAACAATATCCACTTAGAAACAAATGTCAACATGAACTCTAAATCAATTATAACGGGCAGCTCATACAATTTCAATCTAATTTCATCTCCGCCAACTTCGAAAAAAAAGGTATTCCATAATGCCTTATATAGCAATTGTCTCCAATATGATATTTTTTTATAACTAACCTAGAAGTAACGTAATCTTCCCTGATAATTGCTGAAATAAGAATGTTTCCGCTCTTCTCAAAATATCGCTTTTTTTAGAGCCACTGCAT
>NC_089744.1:17625000-17632500 GCF_040412425.1 Macrobrachium rosenbergii
GATGCTAATGAGCTGTGTGCAATCTCTCTCTCTCTCTCTCTCTCTCTCTCTCTCTCTCTCTCTCTCTCTCTCTCTCTCTCTCTCTCTCTTTCTTATATATGTACATATTCTTCTCGGTAAGTCAGCTACATATTACGTTTTGCCTCAACAAAATAACTTTTTACATCAGAAGTCTTCAGTCATTGAAAGTATTAGGGACTGTTTTGCAGATTCCTTGTGTTTACTAAAAAAGGAATGAAAAATAAACAACAGAACAAAAAAAAAATATACCTATAAAAAAGGAATGCCTATGTTTAATAGCAAAATACCCAGTCATACTCCCAATTGGAACGTCCTCCGTACTTCACACCCGTCTACTTCGACCCCTTTCTCTCTCTCTCTCTCTGTCCCTGTCTTGAATTTCTAATATTCCACTCTATATTCAGCTGTTACATCTGTCTAGTGCAAGTACTTTCTGATGCAAGTGATGGAGTTAGTTTACCACTAATAAATTTGGATGGATGCTTGTGTGCTGTGTTGAAAGCAACAACGATGACAAAATCACATACTTAATTTTCCTTAATTTAAAACATTGATTTCTCGCTCATAAATGTTTTACTGTTTTTCCAAAATGTAATCATTTTTATTTATGTTTCTAGAAATATTTCGTTACTGATGCGATCCGCATTAAAGGTCATAGCATTATTCATTAATGTTTGCTACTTTGCAAAATTAAGCAACTAATATGTAAAGCAATGAGCCATGAGTAAATGCTTTTATACCAAGTATCAACTGTTAAGCCTAACGAAGACTACCAAGATAATCTCCCCGATATCCAAGAAATCTAAGATCTTGCTACAATAGAGATATTTTAGTACATCTGACTAATGTTTTCTGTTGTCAGGATTCTGTACCCAGTTCATCATCTAGGAAACTGATAAAGGTTTTCGTATTCCCTTGCACCTTCCCTGTATTTAGAGCCATGTCTGAATACTGAAGTAAGCAAAAAACAGGACTTGAAACTTGATTCGATTACTTGTCCTTAACTTTGTTAGAAACGAACACATACTTTAATGGCTTACAAACACAGAGAAGCATCCCCGATAAAACTGGAGCTTAGCCGCGCCCCCCCCCCAACTCCATCCCTTCCCATCCCTACCCAACAAGATCCTCGGAGGAGGAGCAGAAATAGGAAAAGAAAGTCTTTAATCTAAAAATAAACGTATTTCGAGTGCCACCGAAGAGCACCATCCACACACAGCCAAGTGGAAGAGGCGGGAACGGCCGCCACTGGCGGAGGCTGTTAGCGCGGGTCGGCCCCTCAACCAATCAGAGATCATCATCTCTCGACTTGAGCGAGATCATCTTACCAATTTGGCGCGCACACTCTCCTCTTCCAACAACGCCCTTGTTTGGCGAGCACATTTTTTTTTTTTTTTATTCACAAGTTGTCATGCATTCCCGAGAGATTGGTGGGTTAGATTTGTTGTTATGTTGCTTCATTTTTTATCGTGGGACTTTGATTTATAGACGAAGGGTGATGGGGGAAGGCTATCGATTTTCATATATTTTTTCTCTTTTTTTTTTTTTTTTTTTATCATGGAGAGTATATAGTCATTGTTAAACCAAACAAAACAGTTACTTATGCATATATCCGTACAACGGGGAGTTGGTTATTTACTATTCTAAACAATCAATTCTCGGGCCACAGCTGTTTTGCTATTGATAAATTTGTTGCCCAAGTCACAAATGAAGAATGAAGTCCACTACAATTATGAAGTCCACTACGATTACATCTAACCAAAATAGATATAGATGACGATAACACCGGAAGGCCTCGTAAGGTTTACTGTAAATCATTAACACGTCAGTTACGAATTACCAACGAACATACCCGATGGAGAAGTAAATGATAAAAATAGGACTTTAAGAATGAATCGTCTTGAAACAGCTTCACACAAACTTTACGTGAGTACGCTGGGCGTTTTGATCTTTCGCTACATTTCTTCAGATGTAGGCTAATCTGGGGCGTTCATAATCTTAGGTTGCGTCTCCGCCGTCTAAACACCTGCTTATCTTAAATTGCCTGCTGGTTCCTTCACCAAATTGCTTAAATACATTCCCTCCCTCGCATTTGGTTGCTGGCCGTCTCCAAATCTTAGTTCCTCGTTGGACGAGTCGGTAGAGTTCTCGGATAGCGCTCTGCTAGTCCCTGAGTTCGAGTCTCCGTCAGGGCCAATGAAGAATTAGAGGGATTTATTTCTGGTGATAGAAATTTTTTTCTGGCTATAATGTGGTTCGAATTCCAGGATAAGCTGTAAGTCCCGTTGCTAAGTAACCAATTGGTTCTTAGCCACGTAAAATAAGTCTAATCCTTCGGGCCAGCCCTAGGAGAGCTGTTAATCAGTTCAGTGGTCTGGTTAAACTAAGGTATACCTTATCTCCAAATCTTAAGTTACCAGATGACTCTTTGTTGCTTAATGTTCCAAGTTATCCAAGGCATCGTTGGACAATGACACTCCGTGTCTACTTGGGTTTAAATCGTCTTATGGCTACCTAATGCTTGGTCTCTCACCTCAGACTGCCCAATACTTTCCATAATTAAGGTGCAATATCCTCGTTGTCTTAGGTATTCTAGCGAGCTTTGCTTCCACCTACAGGTTAACCTGAGCTAAAAGTTGTAGCAAAAAAAAAAGCCTTCCTCAAATTAAATAATTAGTATTATTTTAAAGTAAAGCACCCCTTGCAAGAAAGGATATTTCGTTATTTTATCAAATTATCTGAATCTGAATTTTTTAAGTGAAATTATCTTTTAAATGATTAACTTCTGCTCTAGAATAATTTGCTTTTTATTTCAGTTATTCATCGTTTCGAGTAGTCACGCTTTCGTTACGGCAAATGCGAGAATGATTACAAATAAAAAACAAAACCACACGATTGAAATATCAGGATAATCACAGGGTAATCTTAAGTTCACCATCTGTTAGGTATACCTCCATTTCTGATTTGTTTTTCCCAAGGGGTTCAGCACTTTGAAACTAAATTTCGTAAGAAAGAAAATAAGTAGAAGTTAAATAGCCGTATAACCACTATGTTGCCAAGTTCTGCGTTGGCTGGAAGTTTTGCAGAAGAAAATGGAAATAATTATTCAGTCTTAAAACAAACATCACGTTGAGTTCGCAGAACCATTGGTAGTTCGTAGTTTTCTGTAAAAGAAAACTATTGGGATGACTATTTGTCCGTCCGTCCGCACTTTTTCTGTCCGCCCTCAGATCTTAAAAACCACTGAGGCTAGAGGGCTGCACATTGGTATGTTAATCATCCACCCTCCAGTCATCAAATATACCAATTGCAGCCACCTAGCCTCAGTAGTTTTTATTTTATTTGAGGTTAAAGTTAACCATGATCGTGCGTCTGGGACCGCTGTAGGTGCAAACAACATAGGCCACCACCGGGCCGTGGCTGAAAGTTTCATGGGCCGCGGCTGAGAGTTTCATGGGCCGTGACTGAGAGTTTCATACAGCACTATACGCTGTACAGAAAACTCGATTACGCCGAAGAAATTCCGGCGCATTTTTTAATTGTTTTTATTTGTTCATAGGATTCAGAAGGTAATGGTGAAGAACTATTACATTAAACAACAGAACTATTAACTGATCGTTATCTCATGCATAACGTAGAGAAATAAGGAAAAGCATAGAACAATTTGAATATTCCCATAAAGATGTAAAAGTTTCTGTATCAAGGATATGGGACGTGTTTCCAACACAGCTCACGAAAAGAGCAAATCTTTTTTATATATGTTCATCCAACGTTGTTTCGACCCCAGAACTGAAGCTCTAATACTGTAACAATTTAGGACTGTGAAGGGTCTTTTTCCTCTTATTTTATGATACCACATACATGTGCCTAATTTCTTTTCTTGTATGTGACTTCAAAATTCTAAACAGTTTTCCTATCAGCATTACTGTACGTGCTGAACCTCTTGTGCAACATAATATTTTGATATCTATATTTTAGGCACTATTTTTCTCTGTTCATTTTTTCTTTATTTGTAAGAGTTATCTTTTTTTTTTATTAAGTCATTAGCAAGTTTTGCTTCTCCGAAGTACTGTTTACCCAAATCAAAATTAATCAGGATGTTCATATGTTGACCGCCTTGATCGTTCTTGTGCTTTCTAAGAAGGACGAATTTCTTCGTCTACTTATAAACTTATTTTTCCTAATCGTAGGTTTTTTTGACGACTGCTTATGAACTCCTAACTTTGTTATGTGTTAAGTTTCCCTAGAACTTATCTCCTGTTAAAAAAAAAAAATAAAAGAGTATTTAGGATGAGATTTAAAAATATTTGGCCATGTGATGTTAATAGCCTACGGAAAAACTGACCACTAGTTTTACGGAGCAATATAAAGCTCCGGCAAATGTACGGTAGCTAGCTGCACCTTTCACATAGTTTCTGCCTTAGTTATTTTGTAGGCTGCAAATCTCTAAGATATCAAGGCAATACCTATTAATTTCTTGTAATGTGTTGACAAAGGACTCCCAGCCTGTTCGTATTAAATTCATAGACTTCAGGGTTATTTGCAAAGCTCTGCTTAAGAAAAGCTCCTCTTCGGAGCAAAGTAATGACTGAAAAAAAAATTCTGAAGATGAAAGAAGTAATGTCATATAAAATTACGGTTCCATGGTCTCCCGCAAATTATTTCTTGTGTAAATACCGATGGAAGGCCAATCAATTGTCCTATCTAAGCCAAGCCTGATAGAAAACAAGAAGAACAAAGGAAATAGTGTAGACAGAATATCAAGTCTTGGTCGAAGAGGAAAGAAAGCAGTCATAGCATAGATTAAGAGAGGAGGGATGGACTGTCCCTCTCCTCCTCGGACCAGGGAGAAGAATCAGCAGTCGTAGAAGAGAAACAGCGAGACAGTATAACAAGGAGAAGAGGAACCAGAGAAGTCACAAGAACAAATTCATTGATTTGATGGATTTCCTTTGATTCTTTTCTAAAAGTTCTAAAGCGGAGGCAGTAAACGCAAGAATGTCCAGACCAGTCACTAAAAGGACTGGCATAAAGATTTGGAAATCACAGTGAAGAGAATTCGTCGCATCTGCATGAATGTTCCGCCTTTTCAAAGCAAGTAGTAATTTGCCCTATGCTCCTAATTACTATTTGCTCTCAGGAAAGTTTAAAGTGAACTGAAAATTCATAATACTGATATATGGGCGAGGATGAATCTTCGTTTCAGCAAACACTGAAAAATAAGATCGTGTGAGAGAGAGAGAGAGAGAGAGAGAGAGAGAGAGAGAGAGAGAGAGAGCAGATAAAGAAATAAATAGTAAATATCTTTTGGATGCATTAAATCTTAATTTGATTACTGAGTTCACATTCGAGGACACTCCAGTTGGAGACTGAATGCTGTAGACAAAGTTGTTTTAGTGATGAATGAAGAAATTAAGGGGATAATATTCTGGAAAATGGTGCTGGTATTTGACATTTCTTATCAGTGTGTAATTTTCTAGCTATCAGCTCACGACAGTTTGGAAGCTGAATAGGAAAACGTCATTGGAAATAACAAAACAGTTTCATTCAGAGACATTGCTATTCGAGACCTGGTGCATTGCAGGACGTAAAGGAAAATTTAAACGAAAAATCTCGATTTCCAGTGAAAGCAACATAGTTTTCCCAACATTTAGTAAATGTTCATTAGATGTTTTTTTGTATTTTCGGGAACAGCCACCAAAACCGTAAAAGTAAAGGAGAGGTCAAAAAACTAAAAAAAAATCTGAAAGCTGAAATTCTGACATTCTCAAAGCACGGTCTATTCAGTTCTTATCTTTTGGAGTAACTTCAAAATTCAGTATAGATTTTAAAATCGCAAGGAACGTACGAAACGAAACCGAATTTCGGCATAGAAAATTAAATTTCGATTCAAACCCCATGTTGCAATGGCGCCGACACGTTACTAAATCTCTTTCAAATTACCCTTGATGCAGAAATATTGGCCATCAAATATGCAAATTATTAACTTTTCACGTGACGACCTGAAACAGAGCCAGCTACATGCCCATATTTACTTTGTCCAGGGGAACAGCTTTGCCGGTCAATAAAACCTAATTGGACAGAACAATGGCAGCCCTCTCCAACAGCCCTTTCTCTCTCTCTCTCTCTCTCTCTCTCTCTCTCTCTCTCTCTCTCTCTCTCTCTCTCTGGTACAATAAGCAGTAACAAACAATTGACAACTGTAAAAAATTTTTTATCAAGCATAATAAATAGGTTTACTTTTTTATAAATTTCGTTCTAATTCAAAATAGGCCTAAACGATCGTTAAGACTAAATATAAAAATTTTGGCCTTCATAGTTAATTAGTGACATCATCTCAATACTCCTCTCTCTCTCTCTCTCTCTCTCTCTCTCTCTCTCTGGTAGAATAAGCAGTAACAAACAATTGGCAACTGTAAAAATGTTTTTATCAAGCATAATAAATGGGTTTATTTTTATAAAGTTCTTTCTAATTCAAAATAGGCAGGAACGATCGTTAAGACTAAATATCAAAATTTTGGCCTTCATAGTTAATTAGTGACATCATCTCAATACTCTCTCTCTGTCTCTCTCTCTCTCTCTCTCTCTCTCTCTCTCTCTCTCTCTCTCTGGAACAATAAGCAGTAACAAACAATTGGCAACTGTAAAAAGTTTTTTATCAAGCATAATAAATAGGTTTATTTTTTATAAAGCTCGTTCTAATTCAAAATAGGCCTAAACGATCGTTAAGACTAAATATCAAAATTTTGGCCTTCATAGTTAATTAGTGACATCATCTAATCTCTCTCTCTCTCTCGTAGAATAAGCAGTAACAAACAATTGGCAACTGTAAAAAATGTTTTTATCAAGCATAATAATAATATATAGAATTATTTTTATATATTTCGTTCTAATTCAAAATAGGCATAAACGATCGTTAAGACTAAATATCGAAATTTTGGTCTTCATAGTTAATTAGTGACATCATCTCAATACTTCTCTCTCTCTCTCTCTCTCTCTCTCTCTCTCTCTCTCTCTCTCTCTCTCTCTCTCTCTCTCTCTGGTAGAATAAGCAGTAACAAACAATCGGCAACTGTAAATTTTCTTTTATCAAACATAATAATAATATATAGGTTTATTTTTATAAAGTTGTTCTAATTCAAAATAGGCATGAACGATCGTTAAGACTAAATATCAAAATTTTGACCTTCATAGTTAATTAGTAACATCATCTCACTACTATTTTGGAGACATCACTAAATCTTCCCAGCCATGTTTCTTTATACCATATTCAGATACTGAGGACAATCTTGAAAAGATTATCTGAACGATTCAAACTCCTTTACCAAGGGAAACTGATTTAGCAATGAAAACCTTCGGAGAATCCTTTTCAATGAAAATTAATATTTTCACATCCTCGAAAATTGTTGTAATCTGCTTGACTTCATATACACATTGTTTATCTTTGTTAACCCTTGCTAGATAATGACAAATATTGTC
>NC_089744.1:17640000-17652500 GCF_040412425.1 Macrobrachium rosenbergii
GAGACGGCCATAATAAAACACTCTGCCTCCCATAAAAGAGACTAAAAACAAATAAGTGAAAAAGGGGGGGGAAAAAGATAAGTATAAGGGGGTGTGTCCGCAGGGAGGGTCGCCGAGGAGGGGAGGGTCACGGCCCAGAGGCGGCGGACCTTCGGAGGCTGCTGGAGCGGGGTGTGGGAAGCGCACGTCCCAGAGCACATTTATACCCAGTAAGAATATAATTCCCGAGGGTACCGTAACCTGGGTCATCAGATATACACAACACGGACCGTCCTTTGCTCTCGACCACCATCACATCACAACACCTCTCTCTCTCTCTCTCTCTCTCTCTCTCTCTCTCTCTCTCTCTCTCTCTCTCTCTCATCCTCCCCCTATCTTCTTTTTTCCATAACCTTGGAATAACAGTCGCTTGTTTTTTTTCTTTTCTTGTAATGTACCTCATTTTCTGGTATGATTATTTCACCTCTCTCTCTCTCTCTCTCTCTCTCTCTCTCTCTCTCTCTTATCGTTCCGTCTTATCTCCTCAGTCTTGGAATTACAATCTCTGTTTTTAATATAATATGCCTCATTCTTATCGTTCTTTTCTCTCTCTCTCTCTCTCTCTCTCTCTCTCTCTCTCTCTCTCTCTCTCTCTCTCTCTTAGATAAGAAGCTATGATCTGAACTGGGAGATCGACACAGTCCGTAAGCATTATTCCATACCAAATAGACAGAGAGTTATTAATAAGCGTATTCTTTCGTAATGAAACTGGTGTTTAACAGAAAAATATCTTCACATTTGCTTTTCATATCTCTTCAAGTATGACTTATCAATATATTTTTGTTAATATTCATTTTTCATAATTTTCAACCAGTGAAAGTGTTTCGATATGAAATCTAGTATGAAAATAAAATGAACTATTAAATGAAATAAAATAATAATAATAATAATAATAATAATAATAATAATAATAATAATAATAATAATAATAATAATAATAATAATAATAATACTTTCCATTAAACTTTGCTTACAATATCTTTTTATGAACAAATTGGCTAGGTGCAAAAACTTATTCTCATATAAAAATCCCAAATATTGACTCTTAATGACAAATTACAACAAGTAAAAAATGCGCCGAAGTTTCTGTACAGCGTATAATGCTGTATGAAACTTTCAGCCACGTCCCATGAAACTCTCAGCCGCGGCCCATGGAACTTTTAGCCATTGCCCCGTGGTGGCCTTTGTTGTTGGAACCTATAGCGGTGCCAGGCGCACGACCATGACTAAATTTAACCTTGAATAAAATAAAAACTACTAAGGCTAGAGGGCTGCAGTTTGGTATGTTTGATGATTGGAGGGTGGATGAACAACATCCCAATTTGCAGCCCTCTAGCCTCGGTAGTTTTTAAGATCTGAGGGCGGACTAAAAAAAGGCACGCCATCCTACTCAGCAGCTATTTTATCTATTAACTCAAAAGACTTCTGTTTTTTATAATACACAGCAAGGTAATCAAAAGTGACAGGATCATGCTGACTTCATAAAATTGACAGAAATGCTCACTTCATTCCTATGCCATAGCACTAAACCATGTCCTGTTAAATGCGTAAAATTATAAATATTGAATTGAACGTGTCATTAACTTTACCAAGTACTTGTACACAATAAACGGCTGCCTCATCGGTAATTAGATATAATGAGTTAACATAACCCTTCATAGTAATGACTATTCATCCTTGCTTTACGCTCATTTTCGTTTTTAACGTGATCAAAGAATGATGATAACACTCGGTTATAGAACATGATCTGTGATAGCCAGTTGAATATAGGAGCAACAGGCTTTGAAGAGTTCGTCATAGAACAAATATTAAAGAAAGTGATACCATGCAATATTGACGAATGTTCCCATGAATCTGAAGTTAGGTAGTTAGCCAAGACTTGGGTATCGACCAGTTACAGAAATTGTTAAACCAGTGCAACGTCACATTACATAGATAGGCTGTGATCGATAACCCAAAACCACGTAGCATTGCAGTAGCACATTTGTTAAAATTTAGGAAAGGTTTCTGACTTACCTTAATAAATCGTTATATGTAGCAAAGCCAAGGATTCTTTTTCTTTCAATTTTTTTAATGGTTCATTTCCTCAAAAACGAAACTCTAACCTTTGAGCGACTTTTTTTTAATGAAAGAATCTTTCTTTGAAATATAATGAAATATAAGTAATTGCCGGAGCAAAAATCAAACACTTGTTTTCCCAAAACTCTCTCTCTCTCTCTCTCTCTCTCTCTCTCTCTCTCTCTCTCTCTCTCTCTCTCTCTCTCTCTCTCTCTCCTGGGCTAGACTTTCTTAGGCTTCTCTCCCCTCCTTTTCCCTAATGGCAGTCACCCCTTACCTCTCTCTCTCTCTCTCTCTCTCTCTCTCTCTCTCTCTCTCTCTCTCTCTCTCTCTCCCCTTTCTTCCTAACACCATCAACCCCTACATCCCCTGTACTTCTTCGAGTAACTCTTACGATTGTCTTCCATCTCCTCGCTGACATTCGCTCGGCGCTAAAAAGGCGAAGTCTCCAGAATGTTACACGTTATCTATTGCCGTTTAATAATTCATGGCGCTTTCAAACACTACCAACTCGAGGCGAACGGAGTCAGCGGAGAGAACACATCTACCACGCTTTCCTTCCCGTCACAAAACGCATCATTCTTGATACCAAGGAGGATTTAATGTTCTTCCTTGCTGTCTGCCCTTGTCTTCTCCTTCACACACACACACATCCCGGCCCCCACCCCCTCCCTCTTAGTTTTCCGTAAAAGAAAACTATTGTGCCGGTTTTGTCTGTCCGTCCGCACTTGATTCTGTCCGCGCTTTTTTCTGTCCGCCCTCAGATCTTAAAAACCACTGAGGTTAGAGGGCTGCAAATTGGTATGTTGATCATCCACCTCCAATCATGAAGCATATCAAATTGCAGCCATCTAGCCTCAGTAGTTTTTATTTTATTGAAGGTTAAAGTTAGCGATAATCGTGCTTCTGGCAACGATATAGGATAGGCCACCACCGGGCCGTGGTTAGAGTTTCATGGGCCGCGGTTCATACAGCATTATACCGAGACCACCGGAAGGTAGATCCAAGGTTTAGAGAGTACCTTGGATAGATCTGTTTTCGGTGACCTTGATTATACGCTGTACAGAAAACTCGATTGCAATGAAGAACCTTCGGCGCATTGTTTACTTTTTAATAAATTGTGTTGCATCGCTCATTCCTTGCAAAAACTCTAACTTGTTTTGTTGCTGTATTCGGTTACCACGTTTTATTATTATTTAAAAGTTCCGGAGTTAACGTACGCCTTGCGAAACTACTCAAGACATGACATCATACTTTATGTTAAAGTTATTTTAACACTAGCAACGTGGATATTTGATTATAGCTGGCTGAACTGTTATCAGTTAACATATCACGAACTAGATTTACATAACAGCAGTAATGCATTAGCTTAGGTTTGCATTTGTCTGACACTAACAAGATTTAAAAGTACTTCTCTGAAAAACTGTCTAATATGCAATGCCACTGAAATTAACCAAACTCTAAATATACCAAAGTTTTTAATATAATCAAATCAACAACTTCAACCGTAACTCTGACAGGGTCTGAGACTTATGCAGAATCATAAGCAGAGTACAAGTGATTGGTCTATGTGCTATACCCGACATTATCAACTTCCCGTCCAACCAGCGAATGAAATCCTTGAAATTAACGTACGAACAAACAAGCCCACCAAGGTTAGCGCATAACTTCACAGCGGAAACCAATGTATGCAGACATTATCGTTTAAACACTTGATATGGATTACAGAGCTATGCGCAAGATTTATCGGAACGTGCATTTGCCTTTCAATGTTTTTCACGTTGATAATACAGCTAACGCAGGCTAACATGACAAAGTAAGTGACAAAATAAAAAAAAATAATTAGAAAATATACTGTCAATAATATACATACGTACATACACACTTAACCCATGCAATAGTGTAAGGACGATTCTCTTTAAGAATTCGGTAACAAAAGGACGATTCTCGTTAAGAATTCGGTAACAAAAGGACGATTCTCGTTAAGAATTCGGTAACAAAAGGACGATTCTC
Organism: Macrobrachium rosenbergii; assembly: GCF_040412425.1. NCBI lineage: Eukaryota > Metazoa > Arthropoda > Malacostraca > Decapoda > Palaemonidae > Macrobrachium > Macrobrachium rosenbergii. The sequence continues at coordinate 17,644,111 of NC_089744.1, forward strand.
GTTAAGAATTCGGTAACAAATAGATTGGCAAAAGACAAGATGATCTACATTGTGTAAGTATTTCCATAAAAACGGACAGAATGCCATTTCTATTCCCAGAATGTCTAATAAATCTCAGCTCCTTGCTGAATAATCTGTCAGTCAATGGCAGATGCGTAAGAGTGAAGTAGCTTTATTAAGAAGAAATTAACAATCAGCTATTTATAAGTGTCTGTCTCAAATAGAGCTCTGATTTTCGGTTTGCTGAAATGAGTTGCTGACCCACCATCATCGTCTTTCTGTAAATAAGAAGTAACTTTTCGAAGTACATCATAAGTAGATTGGCTTTCCATGAAGAAAAAACAGAGTACCTGTCTATCCCGAAATGATTCATTATTGGATATTCTGTAACGTTAAAATTACCATAAGTTCAATGACGAAATAAAAAAAAAAAAAAAAAATTGACGGTAACTGAATATTAAGCAAAACTGTATTTATCACATTTATTTATAGTGTAACGTCAGTTCATGTGAGCATTTGTTAAGGATATCAAACGCGTTTAGAAACTTAAAACTTCCTTAGATTTTGTTTAGCAGCTTAAAAGTTTTCCTGTGACCTTAAAAAGTTTTGTAATTATGGAATTTTCAGAACATACGTACAGACACAAACAAACCCACGCATATATACACAATGCGTGTGTATGCATGTGTAAATGTATCAGCCAAATCCTTTAAACAAAGGAATCAAACTTATAGCCTTAAAAATAGCACAGGTACCAAAATGCAGAATATATAGGAACAATCTGAAATAAACTAATCTTTCTTTCTTTATCGTCCTATAGAATCCTGGCCCTCTTCTCAACGGGATCTCAGAGAATCCTTTGTCCTTGCTCTCGACGCCTGTCGGATATACGATCATGTGGTCAAACATTTCGGCAACGTATTTCCACCTGTCCCATCGCTCCATCATTTTCGGTGTTCAAACTACTTCAAACCTGTGTTGGAGGGATCACAAAGTTCTCATAGTCTGATTTTGGGGCGTTATTCTTGACTTACTAATGCCTGTTACGAGTATAAGTCTCAAATTTGCTTTATCAATTCCATTGTTTCCCCGCCCAGGAAGATTAGTGAAATTGACGATAACTCCATTTAATGACACGAACTTTTAACCGTGGTATTAACTCTACTGGGCCCTACTCCATACAACTATGCACTGTCATTTTGTAATCCTTACATTATTCTTTGTAATGTCAGTTTCTTTTTTCTCTCCACTACCGAGCTATGGATTTTTTCCACTTCTTCGGTTGCCCTTGATACGTATAACCGCCCGTTTTCCAGGAGGAATCTCAGTACTTTCCTTCATTTTATCTGTTCTATTATACTTAGCTTTGCATAAACACACACACACACACACACACACACACACACATATATATATATATATATATATATATATATATATATATATATATATATATATATATATATATATATATATGAGTCTACAAAATAAAAAAAAAAAAAAAAAGTAATGGCATATGCCTCTAACTAGGATTCAAATTTCTTGTTTTGATTTTCTCGGTGAATAAGTAGATTATACAAGCGCGTAACGAGAAAGTGCTCCGAGTATAGATCATAGCTATACTAAACTGGGCACCGAGACAGTACAGTAATCTAGGGAAAAGTAGCTTAGCTTCGAAGGAAAGGAAATTTCGACTGTACGTGAACAAAATCAACGAAATACCCCGCAATTTAAGGTAGGAAAACATTCGTAAAGTCCACCCGTTCGTCATCCGTGGTTGTATGAATTATTCCACCTCCAGAAAAGGAATCAGGAATTCTGGTGGCTTATTCCGTGTTACCATTGTAATTAACATTATCAAGACTACTCGGTTATAGCCGCCTTTGATTCTACTAGCAGAAGAGAGAGAGAGAGAGAGAGAGAGAGAGAGAGAGAGAGAGAGAGAGACTCCCGTCTAACGAATATAAAAAATGTATTACTCAATGCCTGTTTATTGCCTGCTCCATTGCAAGGAGCAAGTATTTTGAACTTGTTATATAATGCAGAATCAATGACAAACTATTCAGATAACTGGGCAATAAAAACAATCAATGACTACAACGTGGAGGTAGGTAATGTATTACACATAAAAAAATCCCTTGAAAATGTACAAAGGGAAAAATAAGAAAATTTTCATTTCTTCCGTAGTTAATATATCAAGCGCGAAAGTACGAAGGATTTTCAATAAGAAAAATGGAGCTAAGAAAAAGGAACATTTAACCCTATGCATTTGACAAAGTAATAAAAATTGTGTAATACGGTCATCGGTTGAAATGCAAATACAAACTAAACAATGAATATCAAAGTCCGTATAAAAATTAAAATCGACGGCAAATGTAACTCAGAATTTTTTACTGGCAAACTTAGTGTATAGAAGTAATTTAAAGAAAGAATCAAGAAAACTATATTGATCATTTATGGAATATAATTAATATGAAAAATACGGCCTTTTTTTACAAGAGAAAGGCTAAAAGAAAAGGTTAAAATATTATAGCATCGCAGAAAAATATTTAAATAATAAGCTAACATCGATTACTCATTTTATTATTTTAGAAGGGCCAAATATGGCAAAATCTAAATATTTAGTGGCATCACAGTTTGACTACTTGATATGATAAATATTAACAAATTAAACCAAAATAACATAAAGAACAACGAGTGAATTACAGCCATCCCTAATAATATCCTGATTAATGAAATGGCCAATAATGTTCCTACCAGAAAACATGTTATGAATATTGAATAAATTGAAAAAAGCGAAGGTTTAAGTTAGAGAGAAGTGTCAGATCAAGATGGCGCCAACGTTACCAATTTTTGTAGTCAATATTTAGGAGTATTAGCAGTACTCATTACTTGGGAAACTCGCTCAGAACCTCTAAGAAATTCGTTGCTATCATAGACTGGTATCACATTGTTTCTAGAAAGGGGTGTTTGAATACCTTGGTGTAACGACGCACTTTGACTTGTGAATCTTGCTCTCTCAACATGTACAGATGTTAATCTTGTATCAGATAAGTCAGCCATATTTCGTGTAATAAAAAAATATATTGAGTCTGTTATATACTATTTCAGAGAGTAGTGCCATCTTGTATTGTTGTTAGTTTCTCGTATGTTTTCGTTTATGATATCCCTTAGCCGCAGTGCGTATCATCACTTCAGGCTTTCGTTAGCTTTAGTCGCTGATAGAGCATTTGAATATCTGGAAATGTCAAGATATTTCTTTGTTACGAATTTACTTTATAGTGCAGATATGATTTTATTTAATAGACGTTTGCATAGTGATGTGTTATACGTTTAGACATTTGGATAATGTAGTTTTCCTGTTTTTGTAAATCAGTTAGAGGCTAATCAATTTCATTTCTGAAAACACGTGAAAGTATCAACATGAAATGTCAAGTTGATATTTTAACATGTCGTTTTCAGAAATGAAATTGATTAGGCTCTAACTGATTTGCAAAAACAGGAAAACTACATTATCCAAATGTCTAAACGTATAACACATCACTATGCAAACGTTTATTAAATAAAACCATGTCCGTACTATAAAGCAAATTCATAACGAAGAAACGCTTGACACTAGATTTCTGCTCGTACCCGAGACAGGATGCAGGACTAAGGTAAAGCACGATAAACCTAGAATAATGGCTTCGTTGTACAAGATTAAGATATACTAGCTTTGGACAATGCGAGTTTTGATTCCCCCTTTTGGTCATTAGGACTTAGTTATCATTGAAATTCTACGTCATAATTCTTGTTCCATTTTATCCTAAATTATTAGACAAATTTTTCAACCCTTCTGAATTTCGTGGACGAAAGGAAAACATGAAAACAGCTAAAGAATCTCTAATAACTTAATAAGGAGAAGCATGCATGACTGCACCCTTAGGCAAACTTTGTAAACTCAACCCCTGGTACATAAGCTTTGATACTGGCCATTCTTCTAGATAACTGAGTATAACGTCGAAACCAAGAGAAGGCAGCAAGATGAAGCAACCAGACAATAAATAACAGAAAGAATAGGATGCTGAACGCCCACCCACACACACGGTACGGGGCCCCATTCTTAAAATCATAGGCCTATTAACTTGTTAGTATAATTATGATCTGTAAAGCTGGCTCATTGGTTACTAAACTGTCCTAAGATACCCGAAAGCTACACTGTGTTTTTTCTCCCCTTTTTAAGGGGAGATATGAATATATGAAATGACATAATCTTCTACATAACGTGAAACCGCTCTCTAAACACTATTCTTCAAGACGTCTATCGAAACTAACAATTAACCAGACTATCTTCCGCCAGAAAATTCGATCATCTTCCTTAAACCACTCCGCCACCAGCATCGCGAAGTGCATCATCTTCCAATCAACTTAGTCCATTTACGGAGAAATAGAGATCGTTCCCCCTATCCACGTATTGGGTGAGAGATCAACCCCCGTCCATCCATCTTAGAGCGTTCTCGCAACCCCGCTCCATCATACCCTCCCCCTCCCCCCGAACGCCTCAACAAACCCTCCTCCCTTCTATCCATCTCCCTCACAAAAGTAATTACATATCCCCAAGTGGCATGGCCCTAGATGATCGAACTCTTGACGACCTTTACCCCAATTTCATCCAGACAGGTCATTTTGTCATTTTCACAGCCACGGTCCTGACAGTGAGTTCTTTTCCGTGCGCGCTGAAGCCTCCGGTTCTGTACTCGATGCTGATCCTCGTTCGTTTTGCGACCAAGTGAAAAATCGCATCTTGCAATAACTTTAGAGGGAACTAAGAGATCTGTCGCAGGTAATATCTTGGTAACTGCGTTGCTGCACACCCTCACATTATCGAAACCTTAACTGTATTTCGCAGCAACTGATTTAGTATAGTAAAATCAAAGAACTTAAAACATAAATAAAATTATGATAAGTTTACTTCTTTTATTTTGTTCACAATACTTAAAGTTCGTCTCTTGTTCATTAAGGAATTATGCATTTCAAAATAGATTCAAAGCGCAACATCTGTATTCAATAACAATTCAGAAAAAAGAGCAAATTACATTATTGAGAACCATCGTCGATGGAGGTACAAAATTTAAAAGGAAAGCGTCTTTAACAATTCAACCATTGCTAACGCATTCATTTTTACTTGCCATTGAATATGTCCTTTGCGGAGAATCCATAAAAAATACACTAGCCAGTTACTTATTCAGGCATCGGATTCAAAACAGTGTATTTGTGAAGGAATTATATGATCTCGAAAATACAGTGGCGGATATATTGTTCTTTACACAACACTCTTTGTCTCAAAGTTCAATCATAAACCTTGCAAGTGCACCCAAAACCGAAGGTAAAAGTTAAAAAGTTGAACAAAATGAAATACTGTTAATTTTCTGGCTTCAGCGTGATGTAACCTGAAATAAAATGTAATGAGGAAAACGCAATTTCTCTCATGAACTTGAAGAGTCACAATATGTCAATGCTCTTGGCATCTTAGAAGCTTTGACAGAGGTACACTTAGAGGTCTTTTACAACAACTCCCACTTTTTTGCCACTTTCCTCTCTGGAAACAAAAATTTAGGTTGCACGCCTAACTAGCTCATTTCTCCCCACTTTTCCTCTCTTCAGGGGTATTTTTCACAGGTTTTTTTTTTAACTTCCATAACATTTTCCACATTTTCACATTTCTTCTTGCCTCTGTCAGTCAAATGCAGATATTTTCATGCATCACAATTTGCCGTCCTTTCCTTCTCAGAAGCCTTCATAAGCCTCGCTCATTCTTGTGTGATATGGACAATGTCTCAGCATAGGATCTCTAATTGATTTAGCCGTTACGAGAACTAATTCTTTTTTATTTATTCATCTTTTATCGCTTTCATACTTGTATTATAAAAATTTGGGGAAAGAACCCCTGGAATCGTGGACATAAAAGTGGCTCTTTTAGAATGTTACTATAAACACCTACTTGTTCGTCCTTTATTGAATCATTGTTCATATATCATCGAAAATTCTCCTTAGTCATTCATCAAGGCACAATAACCCGAAGGCTCTCTGCCTAACCAGTGTCCCAGTTTTATAAAAACTGGACAATTTTATAAAAAGAAATCAACTGCAAGACCAGTGGGTCTTATTAGTTCTTCAAAGCCATTCATTTTCCGTACATGGAATTCGTTGTAGCCGTCTGTATATCTTCAGTCATGTATCCCACCACTTTTTGAAAGATGTGCTTAAAATCATTCAAGAATTTCATCTTGTATATTCTTGCTGTGACTGAGCTTCACTATGCTGTATATGATTTCTGCCTCTTCACCATGAAAAGTATACGCAAACGCACTCACAAACGCACACACGCATACTGTATATATATATATATATATATATATATATATATATATATATATATATATATATATATATATATATATATATATATATACTGTATATATATAATGCATCTTTAAACGAAAAAAACACACACACACACGTGTATATATATATATATATACACACACACACACACACACACACACACACACACACACACATATATATATATATATATATATATATATATATATATATATATATATATATATATATATATATATGAATGCGTCAAATATGTTACACGCAGAATCATTTATGCAAACAGGGAAGTATAACGACCTTTATGAAACTACAAGCTTAAAATATTAAACAGTATTGAATGTAAACAGAGAACAAAATAAGAAAAAATATGTTAACGCTCGTTATAAAGGGGCGATATGCCAACAATCAAAGAATAACAAATGAAAAGCCTCATTACTCATTCCAACGAAGCTGTGGCAACTGACACAATGAGGAATATGATGATGATAATGTTCTGCGTAGATTTTACCCGAATTTGGAAAAACGTTTGACATAAATCAAGAAGGTGGATGATACCTCCACATTTTACCGCAGAATATAAAAGTAAAAGGTAGAAACGCCAACAAACAACTGAGGGTGTGTAAAAGAGCACGCTTTGCGTTAAAGCCCTTTTGCCAGGAGTCAGTCCGTTAACAGAGTTAGGGCCCCTAAAATAATTGATTAAAAAAGCCTATTCAATGAAAACCAGACTAAAGTGAGCAATCTGTTTTACAATTGTTTTTCGGCAATGATAATGTGATAACATTTTCCCCACGGAGATACAGCGTTCTTGTGTAGCGAAGGTTATTTCGTTATCGTTATTAAACTTCGCGCGAATTACCTTTAGCTGACCCTTTTACGCTTTAAAAGAAATTATATTGAACAACAATGAGAAAAATTCATTTTTTATTATGCGTCCAAGACGAAGGATAAGGAACAAAATGTTTCGTCATTTTAGCTTTCACAGATGACAAAGAATTGAAAATAGTCTCATTGAACATTGTAAAATTTCAGCAATGCTTTTATGGTAACGGACCAGATATTATGATTTTCCAAAAGTTGAAAAAAAGTAAGCGAATATAATACTAGATTCAAAGAAAAAAGTGGGATAACTTAATCACTTGCAACAAACGATTAAATATTCCAACGTCAGATTTGTTCTCAAATTATATATATATATATATATATATATATATATATATATATATACATATATATATTTATATATTTATATATGTATACATATATATATATATATATATATATATATATATATATATATATATATATATATATATATATATATATATATATATATATATATATAAAAGAAGTGTTCTTGTCTTCCAGCAGAAATCATATTTCAAAAAGAAATAATCGTTTTTGTTTTCTAGAGGCGATATAGAGTATCAATTTGTAACCATGTTAGTTTCAATTAACCGTAAATACTTTTGAGTCAATAAACTTTACACCAACAGAACCATTTATTCAATAACTCTTTACCAACTGCATTGATTGCAACGGGTTCAAGTGCCGCTGCAGTTTCTACAGATGCCTCTTGCACTCCTCTTACGTGGAAAGTCACCGGTGACCCTTCCCCAATCTGGAAAGCACAGTTCTTAACGAGAAATGAAATAAGTGAGTCAGTACAATTCATTGATGAGAACTGGCTAGTCGACGTCATTAACTTATAACTTTTTTTTATGTAACTGAACCATTCTCTTCAGAACTAGCCATTAAGCACTTTCTGTAAAGAAAGTATCCCTGTCTTATATCTATTGGAAACGGAAGCTAACAAACAGCAATCTACTCCATAAAATATATAAATTTCAAATTGTGCACATTTACTGAATATGTATCTGTGAAATAAAGGATACATCTTTTTTTCATATAAAGTGAATAATTAGTTATCATCTCTATAGCTATATTTTCAGTATCAGCCATCTTTTTCTTCCTTTCATTCTCAGTCACGACAGCATCCTACGCCT